>NW_028278814.1:0-300000 GCF_059751315.1 Micrasema longulum
ATTAGTTCACTGTAGTATTACATTAGGAGTCACTAATTTTCGAAGTATATTTCCACCAACCTTTATGAAGAGATGCACGCGAGGTACTCACATAATCCTCTGAGAGATTCGAACCATTCTATATTATTTTACTTGAGAAGGAAGTACTAGGAACACCAGCGATTACGAAGGATCCTAGAAATGGCGTCCTGTGTCGATTTGCCATTGATGAGAAAAACTGCTGAGTCACGCCTCTGCAGGATGAATCAAAGAAAATGTCGACAACTCAGGTTGAAGGGCGAGATTCCGGGGTAACCTGACTCTCCATACTACAAAAAAATGTATTTCTTTACAAACGGCTCGAGAAAGTAAGTTAAAACAAAACAACAGTTCCGTACTGTATACTGTACTTACTAAATGGAGATTTGTTAGTTGTTACGTGGTGTATAAGGCTAAACAGCCGTCATAATGGATTCTAGCTTAAAATGATCATACGTATCCGATCTGTGGACAATAATGAAAAATTACAAATTTGTATAAGCGAAACAAGTTGATTTATATATTCGAAAGTTGTTGAAGACTTACCGGAAGCTGGTTTAATTAGAATACAAGTTTTTTTGGGCACAGCTCAACATGGTGCAAAGGGAATTATACCAAAACTCCCATAGTTATTTGCGAGGGAAAACTGGCCTAGCGCGGCGTGGACACTGCTCGCGAACCAGATTGCAACTGGCTGGCTCGCCAGCGGCGAGTCCTACGGCCCTACGTTCAAAAAACTAGTGTGGTGGGAGGTATTACGTGACCGCCGCAGAATGACCGCTGTCGGGTAAAGTGTTTATTTACGCGATTGATTTGTTTTCTATATTCAATTTTACTTTTAAACTATAACGGTTCTGATTATCTTATAGGTATAATTATTTTTGTCGCGGGACGCGACAATATCCTGTCAACAAACATTTCGCCATACTCAAAACATTGCTGATTAAACTTACTGGTGTAAAAAGTAACAATAAATAACAATTATTTTCAAGCGTTGTCTAGTAGGTGAAATGGTTTAGCCGGACGAATCTCACCCGCATAATAAACGTTTAAGCTCTTTTACTTCACAAAAGTCAACAGATGGAAGAGTTAAGGAAATGTGGATGTTTAAACATAGGCAAAATAGTGAATGTTAGACGTCTAGAAGTCTAGGCATTCACAAGGTTTATGACTTATCATTGGCTGGTTTAAGTGGCTGGTTTAAGCAAAATAATTCAATCATATGAATCTCCCCCGCAACAAAAAAAGTTTCAGCTCTCTAACTTTACAAACGTCAACAGATGGAAGAATCGAAGGAATATAAATGTTCAAATATCGGTAGAATGGTGAATGTCGCACAGTGTGTAAAGTGGCCACTTAGACCATCCAATGAGAGATCATAAGCCCAGCAAATGCCTAGACTTTCATATTACCTTCTCAAAAATGTTTTCCTTCTCTGTTGCAACAAATGTAAATCTAAATAACTCCCAAAGGAGGAAATCTAGCCTGTCAACAAACGTTTGGAAATATTCAAAACATTATTGATAAAATAATGGATTTACGGGTTGGTATATTCA
Organism: Micrasema longulum; assembly: GCF_059751315.1. Lineage (NCBI taxonomy): Eukaryota > Metazoa > Arthropoda > Insecta > Trichoptera > Brachycentridae > Micrasema > Micrasema longulum. Next base: position 1,575 of record NW_028278814.1, read on the forward strand.
TCAAACTGACGTACAGGGTTTGGAATATTTTAATGATTTTTATTTCCGTCAACATTCAGCCGTAGTTGGCATTTCATTATTAATCTAATGACGACGGGTGCAATTTCAAAGAAAATAGAAACGGAGATATATTATACCCCAACCTGTTGTTACTCTCAATAGTATTGCCAATTGAACCATGGGAAATTTCATTACCAATCAAATCGAAAGTTGCCCCCGCGAAGTGCAGTGCACATAGCCTTTAAACGAAACGAAATTATCGAGAAAGGGGGTAGCTCTAACGCAGGGAAAGGAGTAATTCAATATTCTCCCTCCCTCGCTGATTGGGCCACCCCCTCTATGATATTATGGCTAACCTGATTGTTAGGGATATATTTTTCTTTTCAAACGTTTTTCTCAGAACGGTTGACTTTGCGTATTCAAGGAGAAAGCCTTTCGATGGAACAAGATTAAATTACAAATAACAGAAAGCTTCTCTTGGTATCAGTCTGGAACTTATTTTCTGCTGTGGTTTTTATTTTTATTGATCTGTATACCTATTGTGAAAAATTATTTACCAACCAGTCTTTCCTCGCTACCGCTAAATCAACAATCAATGTTCAAACACAATAATTTATTATGAAGAACATTTCAGTAATGAATATTACTCGGGTGCACATTTACTTTGATTCAATAATGAAAATATATTGATTCATACTTGGATAAAATTTTCTTCCGCTTTATGCTGAAGTAGTTTTCTCGTTTAGCTTATTTGTTTATTTGTTTACACTCTTTATCAAAATACAATTCCATCTTCACTTCGCCCAGCTAACAAGGGTACATACTCCGTTCCAAGCTAGGCTATTGCATTTAAATATATTATAAAGTTAACAAATTAATATAGAGCACAGACAAACAAAATATAAACTTATTCGTTTACACATTTTGATACATATACATACAGACGTACACATATATACACACATTTACACATGTACATTCACACACACGTACATACACCCATGCGCATACACATACATACATTCATAAAACATAAGCAATTTATTTATGCGAAACTTCATGGTTGTCATCTAAATATATATATGTTTTTAATTATTCCTTATTTTTTATATTTTATTTTCGACATCCAGTAAGAATCTCCAATCCATGGCATGCATCAATTTTTCTGACTCCCTACGACCAATGGCATGAATGGGCGAGGTCAACTAGCTATCTTAAAACAGTTTTTTTTTAACTTTAATATTTTTATTTCATTTAACGTTAAAACTGAATTTTTAAATGTGATTCGATTATAAATACCTGTTGGGACCTACTAGACGTAATGTGGCATTTCATATCGAAATTACTGTAACAAATGATGTTATTTGTTTACCTTTTCCATAATTGCAGTCTAGGGAATCAGATGAGTTGTATTTATATTTTTCATACTAGCCAAGTTAAGTTTAAACTTGCTACTAAATCTCACGGCTGTTTAAATCTGGTTAATTTATAAAAAGAGAAAAAAAAAACGTTTAAATAAGTGTGACTAGATTAAACATAATTTTACTTTTTATATTTTCAAATAAATTATTTTTAATATGAATAATTTATTTTTGTACATTTAGAACATTTGTTTTAATTATTGTGAATGTTTGAGCTCTTGGCACAAAACGGTTTGCATTTTATCTAGGGCGTTTAATACCAATACATTGCCACAATACCTATAAATTAAAAATGTTCCATTTCTAATTTAGTGTGTTATCTTTATTTTTATTTACCCAAGTAAGTTATGCATAATATATTGCAATTTTTTTAGATAAAGTACGATATAAAAGGCCGTGGTAAAAAATCTTCTGCGCTCGGTGTTACCTCAAGCAAAAGGCAGAATATTTTGAAGTTTAGATATTTGAAAAAAAACAAAGAAACTCACTTTTTAATAATTTTTGTTCCATAATTTATAAAAATAAAAATACAATTTAGCCTTGTTATAGCGAAATAAATCAAAAATCCTTAATTCGTCCATGGGTTTTTAAAATATTGTTTTTTTTAATTATGCATGCGAAGTACCTATTAAGGCTTTTACGGTGTTTCATTGTAACGGTCACCCTATACCTATTTACCTTTCCATCACTAAGCATCCAAAAGTTACACATGACCCGAACGGGGGGACCAAACGACCCCAGCGCCTACTTGTTTATGGCGTCTGGAGAATAAAACGTTATAGGCGTTTATGACCTTGCAATAATTTGAACATACATGTTTTCGCGTAGGTACACATATTTTACTCATTGGTGTATTTTATTCATTTTTGTTAGTTTGCCGAATGCTTATGTACATTAAGTAAAATTGACTAGTGTTTTATTAACGTCTTTTTTTAGTTCAATATCAATAAAAAAAACAACTATTTTAAAATTTAAAAACAAAAACAGGAAAATGCTTATTTTTATTAATTTCACTATTACAAAAAAAATATACGGCAAATAACTTTAATAATACTAGAGTTATTAAATTATAATCGGTCTACGGGGGATTCGAATCCGGCTAGGTTAAACTCACGCCCCTTCTATTATCCCCTCCTTCTTTTTTCAACTATTTCTCCCACAATTTCAAACCTAATCAATGCATGTAAGGGTTGCCAATAAAAAGCATGATATGTTGATTTTATATATTTATGCTACAACTTGATGAAGGTGTTTAGTAGGTTTTGCATTTTGGTTTAAATGGTATTTTGACAAAGAGACGGGTACCATGAAGTTTATGCTTTCAATATTAAAAATAACTTTTTTTTTTTTATGCGTAACGTGAACATGTAAACAGATAATCATTTATGGGCAAATACCCAAAATAATGCCTAAGTCAATTTTGATCGTGCCTACAGATCAAATTTTTTCCTTAACAACGTTGTAAAGCCAATAAAATAAAAAACAAACATTTGTATTTTCCTGTCATTTGCATAAACGCTATTCATTTTATATTTAAAGCACAAATTTGTTGTTATTTAAAAAAACATAATTAGAAAAAAAAACTAATACACTAAATATTTTTTAGTCCAATAATGCCTAGTTTTTAATGTTGTAGATGCTTGGGAATGTAGAAAACAGAACTACAAGACCTTGATTTTAACTAAACATAATTAGTCCGACGTGCAGTTGTCTTTTGCTTGCAGTATTCGAAGAGGCATTTGCGAGAAAGTGACAGATAAACCACATTCAAATACCTATTATGAAAAAGCTCATCCACCTATATCATCCTAATGGCTAGGTTTTTTTTTATATTCACATCTTAAAAAATCAAACTCTCAAATAATAAATGAATGTATCTGATATTTTTTTACCACGTTAAACCAAATAACGAAGCCTGTTTGTAATCTAAAATGGTTAATTTTGGATTAAAGTTTTGTTCAGTGGTTGGTAGTAATATTTTTATTTCGCTTACTCAGCATTTTCCACGGAAGCACTCATTTTTTATTTGTCGATGAAAAACATATTGTATAATAAACACGGTATTATTTTCGTTTCCAGAAACTTATATAACTTTTTCTCCACAAGCAAACGCCATTTTGTAAAAATGTTCTTTATTCACATGAAGTTTGCAGAATCAAAAGAACCTATCGCCTTGCGGTGAAATCACGTTATTATTACGAATAAATTGTTTAACAATATTTTGAGTTTGTCCAAATTTTTTCAACAATATTTTGAGTTTGTCCAAATTGACAGGTCATAAGCCCTGTAGATGCCTAGACTTATATATTACCTTCTCTTAAATGTTCTTCATCTCTGTTGTAATATGTTAATATAAACAGCTCCCCAGGGAGTTGAATCCAGTCCTTGTCTACAAAAATTTGGACAAACTCAAAATATTGTTGATAAATTACCTGGTCCATGCAAAAGTATAGAAATTGAGAAAATAACATTTTCAGGCGTTGCCTAGTATGTAGGTGAAATAATTTAATTAGATGGATCTCACCAGCATAAATAAAGGTTTCAACTCTTTAACTTCACAAACAACAACAGATGAAAGAGTTGAAGGAATAAAGATGTTCAAATATAGGCAGAATGGTGAATGTTACACAGTGTGTAAAGTGGCCACTTAAACCAGCCATTGACAGGTCATAAGCCCTGTAGATGCCTAGACTTCTATATTACCTTCTCTTAAATGTTCTTCATCTCTGTTGTAATATGTTAGAATATATTGTTGAGAATTTCCCCCTAAAATTACAATATTTAAGTAAATCATTATTTTTCTTTATTTTCTTCAACCTTCTTTTCTCTCTTGCTGGATATCGGCCTCTTCTATGCTCTTCCATATTTCTGTCATTTGCTTTTTGTAGGCATTTCTTTCCCCCCATAGTGGCTGTATCGTCAGACAATCTCTTATGATATCTTCCGACACCTCTCTTATATATTTATTTAATTTAAATGTACAATACAGCTCGACTACCAATTACGATGTACTCGTACGTATTAAGTATTTACAAAAACATGTTTGAAAAAGAAGTGCAATAGATTATTAAGGTACAACTTGCAGTTAATAAAAACAATAAAAAAAGACGAATAAGTCACTAAAACACATTATGATACAAAATTAGAGAAGAGGAGCCTAAAACCGGCCATTTCAGCATGAAAAAAATCCACCTTTCTTGGTAGGCCGTTTGACAGACCAATCGTCGTCCCCACAGTCATCATCAAATTTTTCCTGCATTCAAGAAAAACAAATAGTATGTATTGTCTATCTACAAGAATCATATGAAACCCACTCTATCTTTATATCCATGCTTTATTGATCAATAAGAGAGGTAAAACCTTAAATGTAAAATGACCTAATGCATCTTTAACAAAAACTTAATTAATTAAACAATTAAAAAAAAAATGTCATCGTCTCCAGTTCAACGTGATTACTGGCTAACAAATTGCACAAATATATGTTTTACCTGATAATAATAATAAAAAATATCATTACCACTGTTTGGTGAGCTCAATGCCTTTCAGGTATTGTACACTGATAACAGAGATAATAAGAGTTTAGTGGACTGTATGGAAATTTTTACTCACTTTTAAAGTTCTTCCTATTGTTTCTTAAATGGAGATTAACGGTATCGTGAAGATGATGATGAACTGTATAATTTAGCCTATTTATACAACACTCACTTCACTTTGTACGAAATATGCTGACGCAGGATATGATACAGACTTATCAGAGTGACAACTTTTCACATGTGACTTGCTCACAGGACGGCAGAAGCACAAGAATTTGAAAAAAGAAGGATTTGGAAGGAACGGGATATTTATAGTCTTATATGAGTTGCCAGTACAGAAAATGTAAATTCAGTACGTAACAATCACCATCATCATAATTCTATGTCCGCTTCCTAGTTGGAGCACGTGGTTTTAAAAAAAAGCCTCTAGGCATCTCTGTCAGCTGCCAGTTCTGTGCATCTACTCAAATCAGGCTTGCGTCCCTTAGTTCTAACATGAACGTCGAGAACTTGGTGGTAAGGCTCTCAGGAGGCATTCACAGCCTAGCCAACCGTATCACCTCCGCTTGATGACAGTTGCCACCGGAGTTTGATGAGTTTGTTATTTTATTTTTACATATTTCACAAAGCCAAACCACCTCTGCCCAAGATTCTTCTAGAACACATATTTTCAAAACTCAGTGTATTGCTGTTTAGGACCTTGTGAACTGCCATGATTCAAATCCGTAAAAAATGTTATTGATTTGAAAAAGTACGAAAAATTTTGTACAAATACAAAAAAATCTGAAATATTGAAGTTAAAAAAAATGTTTTGAAATATTGTTTTTCTTTTAATTGATGCACATTTTTATAATATTTCTATGACTGATAAAAATATAGTTATACGAAAAGCATTTCAAGGTTAAATAAATAGATGAAATAATGTAATTGAATACCGATTTAAAGGACTAATATCTCTATATTCAGATGGGCTAAGCCATGTTAAGTGGAGACTTACCTTGCTAAGAGACAATACAAAATTAAATCAATGCTCAAATTATCTTGGGCCTCTAGTTACGCCTAGGTAGAGTGGTTTATTTCCAATAGAAATACCATCTTCTTTTACCAATATTTTTATTATTATTATGGATAACTTCTCAATTGCCATTTTTGTATTATAATACCTTAAGATCACTTTACAATGCGATAATATAAAAAAATAAATTAACTTTAACATTTTAAATTTGTTATTTAAGAAAATCTATGTAGTTTGTCATCACATGCTAAGGATTTATTCAAATGATTAAGAGAATTTCTGGAAGATTCTGGCTCTTTGAGTTTTCCCTGCGTTAGCATTTTCATTCTGACGTTCTGAGCAGTTATTTAGTTTTTCTATTTAGTTATGATTAAAAAAATACAAATAACCAAGTCTTGGTTTTTCGTATTTTTTTCTTTTCTCTCCATCGATCCTCGTCTCTATTGTATACATCATGATTGGTTTGACACACGTTTTGTTTATCCGATTCATGTTTCTAATAATCATGTGTTCATTGTACCATACGACATTTCTTAAGCATCCAGATGTTGACTAACTGAGATTGATATATTCTCATCATCACTATGGCTGCATAGTCTGCGTGAAATGTGATGTTAACAACCTTGTCTCCTTTAATAGATTCACCACTTTCTTCATTCTTAAATGCGTTTTATTTTTACATTTTTATTCTGCTTGTGTAAAAAAACATTTTGGTGAATATATTAAGTTGTAATGGTGCTAAACTTGCTTTGTTTTTTTGTTGTTCTTAATATGTGTGTTTTCTTTATGTTAATATTATTTAAGTCCCAAATTAAACTGTTGTAACTCCTGGGAATGTAAATTATATGTATATAATTGTAAAATATTGTGCCTTTTAAGATTAAAAAAAATATATATTTGTAAAAAAGGGGGTTTAAAGTTTTTTACCGAAACATAACTTCACTCTTACAGTTTCGCACCACAGCTGGGAGAGCATTTCATGCCGTAGGACCTGCGACCGCAAATGCGCGTTCGCTGAATTTAGTGCGCTGTTTGCGTAGAGGTATAATAAATTTTCCTCACAACGTAGATGTAGCTGATCTAGGCGTAAGACGTCTGTTAGCTGGTTTATCTGGAATACAGAGTTTCCTTAGATATTCTGGAGCAGAGTTGTGCAGTGACTTGTACATAAGCTAACAGAGTTTGTGTTCCACCCTCTGTTATCATGAAAATGAACAAATTACAACAGAGATGGATAACCGTTCAATGAAGAAAATATGGAAGTCTATGCATTTACAGGGCTTATGACCTGTCATTGGCTGGTTTAGGTGGCCGCTTTACACACTGTGTAACATTCACCATCTGCAAAGGGATTACATTTTCCATTCTCTAAAATGTTCTCTATCTTCGTTGTAATTTATTAATAAAAATCAGAAAAAATGCATAAAGCTCATAATAGAGGAATAAAAACATTTAAATTTTCTTCACTTGTGTTCAGGTGTTTTGTTTCATTATAATTGTTTTCAAATAATATTTAATACTCATACAGCATAAGCCGTCAATAAAAATAAATAAAACAATTTTGTTTTTAACATTTATTTTATTATTTTTTTCCACCTACCGGTTTCAAAGCAAACAAGTTTCTTTGTCACCGGTTGGTGGAAAAAAATAGTTGTTAAAAACAAAGTTGTTTTATTTATTTTATTATAATAAAAAAGAAAATAAAAATAAAAAAATAAATCTCAAATAAATCTAAATCTTAAATCTAAGAGCAACTTTGGTTTTTACGCCCCAATGTCCAGAATGTGTAGATTAGTCAATTCATCACACGACTTGGAATTTTTTGGGATAGATCTTCCGGCTTTTCGTAGATCTCTTCGCGACTAAACAGTGTGGGATGAAGTTGGATTGGCATGGTTTAGCTCAAAGTTTTTGGTCTTTCGTTTTTTTTAATATATTGTATACTATTGTTGTTTTGCCCTTGTTTGTCTTTGCTAAATAGTTTTATATTCTTTTTATTCAGTTTCATACGTTTATGTTTTTTCATGTAACTGTTTTTATTAGCTTAGGCCGTATATATATAATAAATAAATAAATGAATAATAAATAACCACAAAGTTAGTGCTTCAAAAAAAAAATTTAAAATAAATAAATAGTGAGATGTGATAACGGATATACGTTGCGGATGTTGATGAATGCAGAAAACGAGATAGATCGAGAAAGACAAAGCACGATCAAGTCCATAAAATACTTGAAAATGGACATGTCAAGACTAGGAATAATCGACGTGCGTGCATGAGAAGATGAATGAATGTAGACGAAGCGAGGTTTGTATGCAAATACAGAGTGATATGGCGTTCTATTCTCTCTGCCTACCCCTACGGAGAAACGGCGTGAAGGTTTGTTTGTTTGAAATACATAATATTTTATTGTAATTTATTTTATTTTATTTAATTTATTTATTCATATTTATCGCTTACAAACTATTATTAATAATAAAAATAATGTGACCTCACTGGGGTTTCCCGTGCCGAGGACACTTAACAATTTAGTTTTTTTTAATTACATTTGAGAATAAACAGAGAAGACTCACTTAAAAAACTGTTAACTTGTAACTATGTTAATTGTTATCCGAGAAATTTAATTGAGGAGATAATCCCGTTTGATTGTGTAAGGTCTGAAATATAATGTAATATGTAGACGTTTGTGACACAAGCTACAAGCTCTACGTCTCAGTGGTCGCCATGTTGAGGTTTTCTTGAACGAGTAAAATTTCTGTAACCTTTTCGGAGAAAAAGTTTATTAATTTAGGAAATATCTTCTATTATTTCTTACACATATCTGTTTGACATTGCGGCTTTTTCTCAATCTTGCAATATACCTTCACGAACTCCCACCGATAAACATAAAGTATTCTTTTATTCGCGTACTATTTTATGAACGTGGGATATTAACTTTGTTATAGTTAGAATAGGTAGGATATAGCCTTTCTTTGACATTGAAATCCCTCGGTTTTGTATTGTTTATCAAGCACATTATTTTAAAACAGATTCAATTAATGTTTTGGGATATTACAACATCAGTGCGTCAACATAATCATTATACGCTATACCGGGTAGTATTGTGGACGCATAGATCAAAGGTCCGAGGTTCAAATCCCACCATATCACAGCTAAATTCCTTTGTTTCCAGCACAAATTATGTACGGCTTTAGGAATTGCCCTGAGAATTTATATATTTTTATTTCTTTCTTTATTTTTTCTACAACAGGCCAGAAGAACCAATTACAGTGCGGAATTACACCACAGAACACCCAGGTTTGTGAAAAATCACATTTTGATTTTTGTGTTTTTACCGGGAATCAAACCCGGAACCTTCCGTGTGTAAGTGAAGCGTCTTGATTACTTCACCACGGAGGCAGCCAATATAAAAAAAAGGTTTATACGTACCTAAAACATGGAAAAAAATAACAAAAATGTGTTCAAAGTGGGAGATATTTTTCATATTTATTCAAAGTAATTTATGTACTAAAAAGTAAATGCACATATGTATTAAAAAACAAAACGTACTACCAATTTTTGTATTATTTACTTAAATAATCATATTGGTTTATTGCACATTATTTGAGACACAAGTCCAAACTTTATGGGACTAAAAGTTATGTGTTGAAATGGGACGAGCAATTAGTTGACACAGACACATGAATATATCACCACAAATATAGGATCAGAAACACAAAAAATATTTTTTTTAAACATATACATAGCACATTAATATGTCAACAGTAAACTCAAACATTCGGAAAATGAATTATGACAATTGATACAAGCCTAAAAAAAATGTTTTGAGAGTTCAAATCAAATCGAAGCAATTTATTGTAATATTCATTCTCCGTCGTTATATTTTTTTTTCAGTACAAACGCTTTTGTAAAACGTGAAATGCTTGATTTTATAAGTTTATTTACAATTTTGAAATAATGTACCACTACCTGAACTTTTTCATTTCTACCAACTTCAAAATGCAACTGTCTCTTGGTCAGGATTCTGTAAGTCTCAAAACCGGCAGATGTAAAAGTCAGTTAGCAGTTATAACAATAAAACAAAGACAACAAAATAAAATTGTTAAACTAATGCATAACTAACGCTACTTAATTTTGTTGACTGAAATGTACTCTTATGATAAAAAAAATTCCAAAAGAAGTTTCTGAGATATCTCTAGATGAGAGAGTGCGGGTATTATCCTCGGCTCTACCTGACCAAGTTTCTCCAGGTATGCTTGGCCACAACAGTTTAGAGACTAGAAGGAATGTGTATTTGACCACACATTTTTATCGATTGTTGCGCGGTATAATCGATAATTCTGAGATTATGATGAGCATTGGTATGTATGTCCCTGATAATTACCTTAGACAGCGTCATCATAGATTGTTTCATATTTCGATAAACTGGACCAACCTGCCGGTGAATATGCCTGTTGAAAGGACCACCGCTATGCTGAACAACATCGTTCTGGATATTGATCTGTTTCATGTATCCTAAGGGGTTTTCCGGAGCAGGATACTACTATTCTAGCAGGAAAGCTACTTTGACAAGAGTCTCTTTCATCTTTTTTTTTTCTTTTTTATAATATCAACAATATTTTGAGTTTGTCCAAGTTTTTGTAGACAAGGACTGGATTCGACCCCCTGAAGAGCTGTTTATATGAACATATTACAACAGAGATGAAGAACATTTAAGAGAAGGTAATATAGAAGTCTAGGGTAACAAGTAACAAAGGTAACAAGGGAGTCGAATCCAGTCCTTGTCTATAAAAATTTAGACAAACTCAAAATATTGTTGATCGATCCACCTGGTCCATGAAGAAGTATAGAAATTACAAACATACAATTTTTAGGCGTTGCCTAGTATGTAGGTGAAATAATTCAATTAGATGAATCTCACCCGCATAAATAAAGTTTTCAGCCATTTAACTTCACAAAAATCAACCGATGAAAGAATTAAAGGAATATAGATGTTCAAATATAGGCAGAATGGTGAATGTTACACAGTGTGTAAAGTGGCCACTTAAACCAGCCATTGACAGTTCATAAGCCCTGTAGATGCCTAGACTTCTATATTACCTTCTCCTAAATGTTCTTCATCTCTGTTGTAATATGTTTTTTTATAATATGTACGTATTGAATATATGTTTGTAATGTATATGTTATATTTAAAATAAATAAATTGAATTGAATTGAAAAAATTATTAGAATGCGAGTGAGAAAAATGTATTAATTTTTCAGCTTAATAATTTTAAATGAAAATTTCTAATAGGTTCAAGACACTTATGCCTATGAGGTCGTAAATTTGTGTTGATTTATGCCGCAAGCGCTAAGCCTTATTTGCTTTTATTTTTCTCCTCCGCCCCTAGGGTCTCCGCTCACTGTTCACGGTGCGTTAAAACGGCACTAGTGTCCTATCACCATTCGTCACTAGCCGACAGAGGCATCCTGCTATCCTGATACCAGATAAATCATTTTGTGATAAAATAATGGAAGGGACAATAGAAGCTACTGGCTGTTCACAACGGAGTTTAAGTCCCAACATTCATGTATGGAAGTAAAACATGGAACTGGCAGAGGAAGGATGAAAGCCAAGTGAACGCGGTTGAAATGCGATCTCTTTGAGGAATGTGTGGGAAATCAATGTATGACAGGGTTACGAATGATGAAATCAGGCGAGAGTGTAAATCTGAGTCAAGTACTATTGATAAGATTAAGAAAGGTTCTCTGAGATGGTTTGGTCACGTAGATTCAATGGACGACGAAAAAATTGTAAAACAAGTATATATGGTGAAAATGAACGGCAACGTGAGACGAGAACGACCAAGGAAGACGTGGCATGATCAGATAAAACCAAAATCTTAAGTCTGGAAATGTCAAAAGCAGACAGAACCCAAGGGCTTGGATGACAAGATGTATGAATGTGGAAGAAGCTAGGAATGTATGCCAAGATAGACGTGTGTGGTGGTCCATTTTCTCTGCCTACCCCTACGGGGAAATGGCGTGATGTTAGTAGTAGTAGTAGTAGACCCATTAATCTCCTCTCATAAATATAATTATACATTTTATTTTGTTGATTTTTAATTTATACTAACTAAACTTATTCATTTTGACTGAAAATGGTAAATATTTCGCATCCCCAGAAGTTCACTGTCATTAGTCTAAATTTTGTTGTTTTGAGGTATGACTGCCGTTTAACCGCCTTTTATCCCTTTCTCAACTATTTTTTTTGAACGAGGCGTACCACAAACTTGAGTACTCTTTTAATCAATTGAGTCAAATGTCGAGAAAAACTCCGCGGTCATTTATTTATTTTTTTTATTTTACGTGATTTTTTTTTCTTTTTTTTTCTATATAAACGCTTTACTGGCACAACCCGTTTTGAGATATTTATTTATATTATGTTTATATTATGTTCTAGTTACAGAGTAGTTGGTATATATGATAATATATGCGCATACATACACACACATAAATGTATGCAGAGGTGAACACAAATACATATTAATAAATTGTAAAAACAATAATTATAATAATAACAAAAAAATCATAATAGTAATATATAGAGCCAAGAAGCATGCCACCCATCGCGGGCTATTTGGCTCCTCTACGTCGGCTAGCTGCCGTTCCTTCAACATCCGCACAAGTACCTTTATACATATACTACAATGTTTATTATGATAATGAAAAACATTGTGTGGATATAAACATAAAGTTCATATAGCAGACGTGAAACAATAATTTAGAGTTCAAATAGACTACTGTTATGGAGGGGTGATTATCTCAGGGTAGTTCTCGGGACCCAAATCCAGATGCCATTTTCAAAAAATGTTGATGCTGCAGTATTCATCTCATATTTTCATATTCAAATGAGCGAATACCACGAAAAAAACTGAGCATTATCATGTGGAAATTGAGAATATTTACCTAGGAGCAGTATAAAATTTCAAAAAATTCGTTTTTGCACGCCTGCAAAATTGTCAATTTAAACATACCACAATGTACTTCAGGGGGTTTGATTTGCTTACCACTTACAGACTTTAAACTGTCTACTGGTTTCGAAATGTTTACATTTCTTTTTCAGAGTCTTAATATATTATCATTTATGTAATAAAATACACCACTATATATACCTACATAGTATTCATGAAAATATTTTATAACATGCAAAGTTTAATGTTTGCGACATCCACTGGCACTGGATCTAAACATGCGATTTTTACCGATTCTAACATTTTGACGGTGTATTTTACTAAGTATGTGTTTTGTTTTGTTTTTTTTTTATTGCACCACAACAGGCTAGGAGGCCCAATTACAGTAGTGAATTACATCACAGAACACCCAGGCTTGAGAAAAATCACATTTTAATTTTTTGTGTTCTCACCGGGAATCGAACCCGGAACCTTTCGTGTGTGAGTCAAGCGTCTTGACTACTACACCACGGAGGCTGTGTTGGCTGTACTGACAAAGAGACGGGTAAGTCTTAAACCTACAGAGACATTTGCAACAAAAACAAATTTGGTTTGAAGACGATACATTGCTTGAAAACACATTTATTTTATTACCTTTACAAACGCATTATAACAGACAAATTTAAAACCAGAACTAAATATGTTGAATCTTATCAACACCTGATAAAAAAAAATGCACTTTTATTTATAACGCATGGTAATTAAAAAATTATTTAAAATTATTTTTAAATTGTAGCCAACATTTAAACTCATTACAAATGTTTCATTAAATACGTTAAAAAACTGGATAAATAATTTTATGAGCCATCTTATTGTTTATGCTTAGTAAATGTTTCTCACAAATCTTGGTTCTGCTTTTTTCCATACAATACATTTTTTCTTCAAGAAATAATCGCATTCTTAGCTCAGTTTTACTCTCCCAACAAACCATTCCAGCTTCCTGAGTTTTAATATTATTTTATAAATCATTAGCGTTGCGAAACTTGGCCTCCCCCGACCCGTAATTTAGTTAGAAATATTTCGCCAATTTGCGTCGAAAAAATGGCAAAGCCTACCTCGAAAGAAGGCTTTCGAAGGTTTTACGAGCAGTGTCTGTTCTCTAGCAGTGACTTATTTGGTTTTTCTTCTCTCGGGTTGTATTAAAAGTAAGATTTCTTAAACTTTCATAGACACGCTGCTTAATCACAACTTTTCAAGACACTGAAATTTAACTCGAACATTCGGGTCAAAAAATTACGTTAAAAGTTATTTTAGAGTGTTTTCTGCTTTAGCAAAAGATTTTCTTTGCGTTTGATGTTGCGTTTTCTTTAAATATTTTTAAGGTTGCCTCAAATAATTTTAAAACTTGATAAGGATATTATTTTTGATCTTTTAAAGGTAATTAGCAAGAAAATTTACAGAGATTAACAGGTTAACAATTTTTTTTTAATTTTGCCCGAAAAAAAATATTTTTGGTTTGCTGATTCCAAAAAATTTATCCGTTATTTTTGACACATAGATGGTTTTAGTTTAAGTAATAGGCAAAAATAAGAAAACTTCTAAATCTTTAAAAGCTAACTTTTTTTAAATCCAAAATTAAAATTTAATTTTAAAGTTTAACTTACTATTCTTAATCCCGACTTGTATATTCCTTCGCAACCTCCCACCATAAACTAAAAAATTGCCTGTTGGAACTTGTTTCTACTGGTAAACGCATTTGTAAAGATATTTTTTTAACTAGCTTATCAATGGTATCCAAAATCAGTTCTTACTTTTCAAACATTTTTTTTTCCTTTTAAAAAAAATGTTTGCCTTTTATCAAAACTAGAATCAGTTGTTATGTGTCAAAAACTAAGACTCCAACACCCAATCTGACAACTCTTTTGGATTTTGCACCTGAAAATTACTTGACAAAACAGTGAAAAAATCTCAGGCAGCAAAATGTTTGTTGGCCTGTGTTACATTTCACTAAATTAAAAATTATTCAACATGTTTTATTTATATGTTATTATATTTTTCAAATATATTTTAACTTATTTATAAAAAAATGTTTTATATGACCGTTATTATTATAAACCGATGAGAATGTTAAATTTACTAAAATTAAAATAAGTAAAATAAATATGTAATAAAATAATTCAACACGAAAAATTACAATGTTTGAATTTAAAATATTAAGTTGAATAATATTGTATTCTCCTAAGTACATTTTTTTCAGTCCGTACTACATAAAAAGTATTATTTATTACAAATATAATTTAATACAAATTAGTTTAAGCATTTAAATGTTTACTGTGTTTGCAATCCTAGTCATATAAAACAAAATCTCACCACCTAAATTCAGAAAAATTCAGCATCGACAATTTTCAGCTTAAATGCACAAGTACGGAATTCTTTATTTCAGCCCCTATGTGCTAACGAGGGGTGGCTGTAGAGCAATTACTGCAGGCGTCGGGTCAGGGGCTAAGTCCTGAATACGTAAGGGTAGTAGGTTGTAGTTAGAGGGTAGTATATCATTCATGCAACCTGCAATACACTCGGTTCATTTCATTTATCTGCGAGAGCACTGTTCGCGATGGAGAGCTTCAACAAATGTATAAAAATACACTACATTTTTATATATTTATTACGTTTTCAGTGTCCGGCCGGGTGACGAATACAATTCAGTGTGTGAATTGAAGTGAATAGTATCCGAAGAAATTTGAGTAGATATGACGCCTTGTAGTGTGCCTAGTGGTTGGCGAGTTCGCTTACCACTACACGACAAGATGATTTTTGCCATTTCAAATATACAGCGTTATCTTTAATTTTATCGTTATTATTATTTTATTTTTTTATACCTAAGTATGTGAAGTATTAAAATCGCAAAGTAATTTAAAAGAACAATGTATAAAACAACTGTGTGTATAAATGTATAAAACAATTTGTGCCGTGTACAAATAAATAAATTTAAAAAACATGATTTGTAAGTACGAAGTGTGAGTATGGTGAGACCAACCAGTTGCAAATCGTCCATATAAGCGATTATGCGCAGTTTACAATTATACATGCCTGTAGATAACTATGTTTTATAGTTGTTATATTTGTGGGAAAAAAATAGAATAATTGTTGACTAAATGTAATTAAATATTTGTACGTAACCACTTACCGACTTTTCTATGTCTACCGGTTTCAACACGAATCCATCTCTTTGTCAAGACACCAATTAAACTACTTTGCAAAACCCACTATACACCTTCAACATAGTTGTTGCACAAAAATATAAAACCAACACGACATGGACAAACATGACAAAAGCTTTAAAAAATAATGTTACCTTGATCAATAATCAAACAACCTTTTATTATAGCGTATTATACGATGTATCATTGTAATGTTCACCATATACGTATTAAACTCACGCCCTTCCCTTCATTCCCTCCCTTTTTTACAACTATTTCTCCAACAACAAAAAATATTTTAACAATCTTATCAGTGCATGTTTGTCCTTATCAGTGCATGTGCTTATTTAAATGCATGTCATGTTGGTTTTACATTTTGTGGAATAAATATGGTGAAGGTGTATAGTGGGTTTTGCATGTTGGTTTAATTGGCGTCCTGACGAAGGAACGGGCACGTCTCGAAACCGGTAGACATAGAAATGTCGGTAAGTAGCTTACAAATATTTGATAACATTTAGTAAAATGTTTGACAGCAAAATTAATGCTTCAAATAATAAAAATGATTGTATTTGACAATAAATAACCCTCAGCTTTTATATGTTCCTACAAAACAAATTTCATTTCAATTAAACGCGCCAGCGCTCAGCTTGTCCCCAGTGAATGAAGAAACTAGCAGAATAATTCAGGTTATTTCTTCATAGAAATATGTACATATATACCTACTGTATACTGTATTTAAATTCTCAAAAGAAGTTGCTGCTATTTCCTCCTTCAGTAAGCTTGTATATTAGAGATATGATTTGAAGATTGTCTATTTGAAAAATATTTTTTTGCGCATGGTTTCTTAAGGTCTGTTTTTATTTTATAATATATTGTTGACATATGACCCGGAACATGTGGCGCTCGACGTGACCCTTTTTGGCATTTTTTTATTTTTTGGAGTCGTCGGCACAGAGCTTTATTTTAACATTTCAATCAAAGTCAAAATAATATCTCCTCTGGTACTTTTCTAAAACTTTTGTACGAGTTTCGTATAAAAAAATGATAAATATATAGGTAGCCACATATTTATTAACTATCGCAAAGTTAGTATCAACTGCTGTTTAAGTTAATTTGATACAGCTGAAGCAGAGAGATAATGTTCACATACCCACTAAAATAAAGCTATATAATATGTAACTTACCGTATATGTCGGTATAAATTTCTTTTTTTTTTGTAGATTATTAATTAAAAAATTAACTTCTCGCCATTACCAAGGTGGTATCAATGCATGGTAAATAAGTGTGAACTGATTGATATTTGGGTTTGTATTGACCAATAAAAGTAATAACTGTTCAGAAAATATTTATTTTATTTTAGTTATTTTAAATATTTTTTGTAAAATTGACTAATTGCCAGCATTACACACATCGACATACAAAACCAAATATAACTGTTCGTATAATTTTTTGAAACTGTCTACAGCATGACAGTGACTAAAAATATAATAATGTAAAAAATTAAGAAAAAATTCAAATTAAACACAATTATCAAGAAAAATATTCTGTATATACATAATAAAATCTAGGGCCTTCAATATTGAAATGTCCTACGAATTCCTTACAAGCCAAAAAATATATAAATTTTTCTCGCAATGCGTTCCTGTTACTTGTTATTTTATCTTCATAAATGCGTGAAATAAGAATTATGTATCCTGTATTTAAGGAGAAAAAAATATCAACTCCGAATATTTGTACATCAGGTTTACATAGCAGTTTGTTAGCAAGTCTACCAATTTTATTAATAAAATATATATTATGATTAAAACCTTTTTTCTATTATTGTATATTAAAAATGTATTTTCAATGCTCGATGTTTTTAGTAGTGTGGAGGGCACCGCCAACTTCTCACCATCGACTGGTTCTGCCAACTTCATGGCTTGTTGGTGATGCCCTCCAAAGAAGTAAAATTTAAAAAAAAAATTGTTTAAGTACCAAAATAAATATGCCCTGGTTCCTTTTAGAGTATTTTTGGTGATATATCGCACCTAATTAAAAATGGGGTTTGGAGACGCTCATTTCACCCTCTTCTAGCGCCTCAATAGAATGGGTCCTTAACGACCTTTTTTTAATTAGCCAAATGAAAAGAGAATAAAAGTGAACAGTTTCCCGTGCAATGATAAATGTTGTCTTAAAATTAACCTGTTTTTGCCATTTTTTCAATTCAAAACTCCCCTTAAAAAAAATTTAGGTTTTCGAAATGCCAATCGTAAAATAAAATATTTAAAAAATATATGCATATATTTATCAAGATGTAATAAAAAGTATAAAAAATGAGGTCTGGATATTTATAGAAGTAAAATCAAGCTCATGATTGTCGACCGAAATAACCGGTTAACAATAATTAATCTCCTCTCCAATGTAGAGATATTGGATGAATTTGTTTATCTAGGCTCGACTATTACGAAGACTGGTGTCTTGAATGTAAAAATTTGACGCGGAATACAAATGGTCAAATCGGCTTTATTTTGTTGAGCAAATTAACAATGCTTAAAATTGGCATTATTGACGAAAGAAGAATTGAAAGAATTGAAAAAATATTGAAAGAAGCTATTTCAAAATTCACTAGGCATAGTCATGGCAAGCCGGAATAACCCGCTTAGCTTTTATTTTGATGCTTGTCAGCAGGTGGGATAGAGAGTTTATTGAACAAGATAGTAAAAAATACACCACAACACGCAGACCAATTGAATTTTTTTTTCTTTATTTTTATTTTTTTCATTTCACGAAGTCAGTTTCTCAGTTGGCCATCTTTAAAAAAGAAACTATAACACCGCTTGCCTCTTGAATGCTTGCCTTTGCTATAGGAATACATCGACTGTGATGTTTAGAGAGATTCTGTTAACTGTTTTGAGGTCCTTGGCAGAGGTGAAAAGCCGACGGTGGTTCTTAAATTTCCTGTATCAATGACAGCATTGGAACGCAAAATATGATGAGGTTCATTATTATTAATTATAGGCATATATATAGTTAGACATTATTTTTTGCAACACTTTTATACCTGCCAAAATTCATCTGAATCCATGATGGAGGAGTCACTAAATCAATTTGGTAAAAGCGTTAGTATTCTCCATTTTTCTCAACCAAGTCAAAACTTGGTCAGTCAATACAATAAATTGAAAGGATATAGAATTTTTTGAAATACTCTGCTGGAAAAGAATGCTGAAAATATTGTGGACGGAAAGAAAAACAAATTTGTCCATACTCCAAGAACTTCAAATAAGCACGATATTATCGCCTAACGTTGACAAAGAATCATACGTTTCTTTCGAGATATCTCGAGATGGAAATGTACGAACCCCGAGAAAACTGACATGCTTGGTAACGTACCTGGAATAAGACCAAGGGGTAGATCAGATGGATGGATCAGGTTAAGGAAGTTACCGATTTTACCCTTTAGAAAAAGTGCAACCTGGAGATAGAGGCGTAGAGTAGTTTTCTTCATCTATCAACTTTTGGAAATCACTACCTTCAGAAATGAAGAACCCGACTGCCGAAGAAAATGTAAATCTAGGCGTTTACAGAGCCAAAAAACTATTTTTTTATGATTTCAATAGCAATTTAAGACACTATTTATCACGGTAAAGGATGATGCGACGTTTTCGACCAGTGCAACTCAAGAAACAAGCAATCATTTTCACAAACGCGCTTCGGGACCAAACATCTTTTGTTGGATTCGGTTCATCTTGGAACAAACAAGTAGTTAACAGTTACTTAGTTTCTGGCTCGTACAAATACTTACAAGTTTTGTCATTTGTAATAATGTTGTAGACGAATTTTTCAGCTCCTTGGGTGAATTTTTTCAGCATTTCTTTACACCTTTGACACGAGGGTTTTTATGAGCTTCAGTCAAGTTTTGGGAGCAGATTTTCTATTCAGTTAAATGTTTATAAAAAATCTAATGTTTTGCAATCTTAGATGTACTTAGGATGTTTTTATCTCAAGGAAAGCTATATGTCGATCCTCTTTAATAAAGTTGCACATAGCAACAACTGATTTTGGTCAACCATTACGAAATGTTTCACTGATGGAAACACAGACACAATGAAACTCTTCAAACCAGTTAGATGCAGACAATATTTTTTGGTAAAATTACATAACTTCAAGTTAAATACCTTAGTTTATCTTTTTATTGCTTAGTAAGGCTTTTACTTAAATAAAAAAAATCAACCAATAGAAACCTTCAATTTAAATTTATCTTAAAATCCTTTTTTTTAAACGCTCACTATAAACAAACCGGTTCATCAATTTCCATTTTTTATTAACTATTTTACAATTTTAATTTCAAATATTTAGAAAATAATAAAACCTTCCATAACCAATTTGGAATGAAATGTGAATAAAAAAATCAAGCCCGGTATTACGCAAAATAAAATAAAATTATGAATTTATAGCAAAAAACCCTATGCAGTGCTCATTTTATTTACTAATTGAATATATACAATACACCAAACGCAAATCATTTCAAAGAAATGTTCTAGGGATTATTTTTGGTTTTGGTATTAAAATTAAATGTAGAAGTGCTTTTAATTATTTTTCTCCTAAAACAAAAGAACGCTACAATTTCCTGGTCCCTTTGATAGTCTCACTAACTCCATTTGAAGTTGTGACAAATGAACTCGTGGTTTGAAGTAGGTGCTTACAACGCGGTACCATGCAATTGTTTGCAATGGAAAACAGAAATACTACCCTCTCGTCTACCTTGTATAAAAATAAATACGATTTTTTACAAAAACCAAAGTGAGGTTTTTATTTAGAATTTTTAATTGAAAGTTCGTCTGTAATGAAAAATGAACAAGTTGTTTATTAAACTTTTATTTTATTTTGTTATATGTTAAGAAAATTCTCTAGTAATTTTTTAAGATTTTTAATTTTATCTATCACAATTACCATCGCGCTAATTCTTGGTTGACGTAAAAAAAAAATCTGGACCACAACACACGTCTATTCTGACCTAAGTTCTTAGCTTTTTCGACTTGCTCTTCGGTTATGTCTGTTTTTGACATATCCAGACTTGAGATTTTTGTTTAACTGATCATTTCACGTTTTTCTTGGTCGTCCTTATCCTAAGTTACAATTTATTCTCGCCATATATACGAGTACATATACACATATAATATGTTTTCGTTATTACTTATATTGCGCCATTTTCATAATATAATACCCCAAGGGAGCTAAACAAAGTGATTTTATTAATAAATATATAAAATTTAAAAATTTTAATTTACTTGTCATCACATTGTAGTAAAAAATGTTTCAAATGGTTTTGATAAAATTATTATTTTACCATGTTTTGTTACAAGCTTGCGTGTATAAAATAAAATATTTCACATATTTGATTTGGAGTTTTCTTTACGACCTAATTGTCCATAATTAAATATATATAACAATGAGTGAATTCCGAAAGGTACTGTTTGAACCTAACCATAAAAATACGAATACGTTTAAGACGTCAAATGTCATAAGCAATTACTAACGTCGTTTTAAAGACAACTGGAATCAATGCTGGTCGAAGAGGGTTTGAAATTAGTTTCCCAGTCGTTGGCGCCGTGTTGCGTCTCTGTGTTGGCAGGCCTGGTAATGTCAAGTGTTGCAAGTGCCCACAATATTCTACAGACTTATTCAAATGATTAAGAGAACAAGTAGGTTTTAAGTTTTTTTTCCGAAACCTCACTTTTCTCTCACAGTTTCGCATTTCTGCTGGGACCACATTCTTAATCATAAACGCGTTCACTGAATTTAGTGCGTTATTTGCGTAGAGGTATAAAAAAAATTCCTCTCGCCGTAGATATAGCTGATCAGAGCGTAAGACGCCTGTCAGCTAGTTCATCTGAAGTGGATATATGTTATGTTTTATTATTCTATTGTTCTCCATTTGTTCTACGTGGCAGTTATATGAGCGGTCTTCACCGTTTTAAGCTTTCAAATATCAGTAGTTGCCCATATGATGAGATATCCAAAAATTTCCCTCATTTGTTGATACATTGCCATATTTTTAGCTCAGAGCGAATGCAATTAAAGGCGTGATATAGAAGTCTGGATGAGGACCTGTATGATATCTTTACAGAAATAAGTCAAGAGGACTTATAACTTGAATACGTGCTAATCATAGTAAAGGTAATTGTTAAAATTTAAAAAAATGGGACACAAAATGCCGAACACTGTCTAAATGGACTGTTGATGTCAATAGTCCGGCTTTCTCTTAATGAATTACCTGTGGTTTTTTCTCCTGAAAGCAAATGTGGAGAAGTTTCTTAACAAGACTTCAACCGATTATCTAACCAAATTGTCACACTAAAGTAAAAGTTTTATTTGTATTTTAGTTCACAAAATTAAGTGCACTCGGCGGTCTACAGAAAAACAAATGTTAGGCGTCTCCTTAAAAGACTGAATAAGGAATTAAAAGATAAGACGCCGTACAAAGGTGACTGATATCGCAGAAAGAGTGGGAAGACAAAAATGGCAATGAGCGAGTCATGTGGCGAGACAAGAAGTCGATAGGTGGACCCCCAAAATACTATACTGGAGACCCTAAGAAAGAAAAAGGAAAGTAGGAAGACTACGGAGAAGATGGACTGACAACGTCGTTGAACTCGTGGTCCATGAATGGATACAGAGTGCCCAGGACAGAAAAACATGGAACAATTTGGAAGAGGCTTATATCCAGCAGTAAAAAGAAATGAACGGATAAGAAAAATAAGAAGATAGTGAAAACAGTCGGAAGTAACATACCTTTAACAGTATATAAGCCTTGTCATTTATACATAATCATAGTATATAAATAATAATCCAGGTAAAAGTAAGAAACTCCTATTTACCAAACAATCTAAGTGGATAATGATAAATAATACAGTGTGCTTGTTTTTTTAAAAATATTTTTATCAATTACCTGAAAGTGATTTTTAATAATATTCTTACACCTTCATTTCACTTAATAAACTTCAAATCAAAACATAACAATTCAAGTATTTTATATTTAATATTAAATTTATCTAACTACTGTCAAAGTTTCCCCTATAAACGTCTTGTTACAAAAATAATGTTTGCTTACTTGATTTTAGAAACGTGTCATAAGAAATAATCTTGAAACAAGATCTTTTCTTGTCTTGCATTTTGTCAAATCATTTTTCAAATCAGTATTTCAGGGGCTGGAACGAGCTGAAAGTCCCGAATTCTTTGAAAGTATCCGGTTCCTGGAGTGATTACTCTCAGAGGTGAGTGCTTCAGGCCCAAATCTCAAATTGAAGATAGATATTGTGTAATTCATCACGCGTAATACAAACCGCAGGAAGGGCGGGTTCTTTGTACAAGGAGTGGGGAGTGCAAGGGATGAAAAACGCACCACTTAAGCGTTCTTCTAGAACGCCTACCGTAAGGGATTACTTTTTAACGTCGACATTCGTGAAAATTTGGCGTAATAAAACACATTTATTATTTCCAAAATATCATACCACATTTTTGTTTTATGTCCAACAAATGAGGACGTATATTTTATCAGATGAATCCAAATCGAATTATGTCAAATTTATATTGAATATAAAAATAGGGACGGGGTTGTAAATTTTTTTAAAGTTAGCCAAAATTTACAAATCTGCTTTCCTTTCATACTTTTAACTTTTATTTGCTTTTTAGATATATTGATCATTTTTATGTTTTTCTTATTATATATTTTTGTATCATTTAATTTTGTACGTACTATTATTTGGCATATGATTTATTGCTCCTATTTCTAGAAAAAATAACTCAATTATCATTTCAATTATTCTTTTATATATATATATTCTTTTTCTGTTGATTTAAATGATGCTTTTATTTTGTTTTTTTTTTAATACTACTATATTTTACTATTATTGGTTGATTTTAATGATACCACTTTTTTTGTATATTTGATCATGTGTGATTCTTAATTTGTATAATTTATATTTTTAAAATTATTTCTGATTATCTGTTTTGCATTGTATTCTTTGGAATTTGATTATTTATTACATTTACCTTTTTTTCTAGATTGTGATTCTGTGTCATTATAATTTGATCTAATTAATTTTACTACGTATTTCTATTGTTATTTATTGTGGCTCGACACGGGCATAGCCTAAAAAGCCTTAATAAGTTCATAAATATTTAATTCTGAATGAATAAATAAATAAATAAAATTTTAAAGTTTTTAGTGGGTTTTAAAAAGTGAATAAATTCTGTTTTCAATACCTTTTCTGAAATTTTAATGTGGTCATGAATAAGAATGACTATATTTGAGCACAAACTTTTCTACATGTAAAATGTCCAACTCTAAACAAAAGGTTCAAAGAAAACAGAAGTGTAAAACAATTGATATTGCAGTTTAAAATTGATTTTTTTCATATAAATAGATTTTTTTTAAAGAACGATTGAACTTTGAGTAACACTAAAAGAAAAATTCCAAGTTCTGAGCATGAAGGAGTAGTGATTTAACTGTAATATTATGATATTATTGTTTGATGCCATAAATTCATAATACAATACTTTGAGTGAGATTTATTTTTGTCTATTATATCTGATTACGACACTCATTTATTTTTGTGATCTTGAACTAGTACATATATAAATTCAAAAATTGATATCATAATTACAACAATATTAAGCGTGTGACCAAATGTTAACGGACATGAACTAGATTCCACGGTCCAGGAAGTTAGCTGCAGGTTCTGGGTTTGATTTATGGCAAGGTCAAGATGACATATTAGTTGAAAGATATTCAATGTTTTTAATGCGTCTCCTATTTACATATTTCGTATGTAAAAGCTTAGTTAATAAATAAATACAAATTTAATCGTTGGTTTTACTCTGCAATACTTGTTTCCGAAGAATTAAGTTCTGAGTGCGAAAAAGAATCAGACAAGTGAAAGAACCAGACCACCCTGGACGACTGGTTTTTACTTTAAAATGAAAATCCTGAAAAAATAAATCGAGTAGAAATAAGTACAACTCGTTTTGGAGAAGTTGGTGCGTTTGCCAATACACCACAAGGTCGGTAATTATCATACATTTAACAAAATACATGTTAGACGAGTTTTGTTAGATGGAAGAAACCTTATCTTACATACTACAAAAATGATGATACCCTGCAATTGAAGTGCTAATGCGGTGCCCTATGAATCACTTGGTGCGTGTAAGTAAATTATGGTAGTATTTCAATGTCTCTTGACTGGCATTTGAAGAGTAATTAGTAAGAGTAAGAAGTTGTAAAAATTGAAGAATAAAAATTAAACAGTATCCACAATTGTTTATTCAAAAAATCGATGTTAAAAAATTTCAACTAATTTAACTCAAATTCTTAATAAAGTAAAAAGTCTTTTTACACTATTTATTGAATTATGAGTGAGAAATGATTTTTTTTTGTCATACTGCATACAATTCTCTAATAATGTATCTCTTGAAATTCAGGTTTTGTCAACAGAGAATTAAAAAGATTTTGTCAAGCACAGGCTGTTTCGAAAGAGCTACTATAGACATATTACAACAGAGATGAAGAACATTTTAGAGAAGGTAATATAGAAATCTAGACATCTACAGAGCTTATGACCAGTCATTGGCTGGTTAACTTTACTTTACACACTGTGTAACAATCACCATTCTGCCCATATTTGAACATCTATCTTCCTTCAAATCTTTCATCTATTAATGTTTGTGAAATTAAAGAGCTGAAACTTTTATCTATGCGGGTAAGATTCATCTAATTTAATTATTTTACCTATATACTAGGTAACGCCTAATTTTTTTTTTTTCAATTTTAATACTTCTTCGTGGACCAGGTGGATTTATTAACAATATTTAGAGTTTGTCCAAATTTTTGAAAACAAGGATGGGATTCAACTATCTGGGGATATTTTAATATTAACAGCTCCCCAAGGAGCTAAATCCAGTCCTTGTCTACAAAAATTTGTACAAACTCAAAATATTGTAGCTACTATTGAGTCGAAGAATATTTGCAGGACAAGATAGATTGACAATGGATTCGTGATTATTGATTTAAGTTTGTTGATTTTAATTGTGTTGTTGAATTTAATTGACTAATTGTTAATTACAGTTATAATTAATTGTCGATTTTTCGTGATTTAATTAATCCTTTGTAAAAAATATACTGGACTTAACTAAAATCAACTAAATAAAACTTTTCGACGAAAAAAAATGCTGTCAATATTATACATGAGTGTTAAAATAATATTTATAACATGCTTAATGAATATTATTAAATGTTACGATTTCGTTTAACCGGAATATTTAAATGGTATCGTATTTCCTTAATACGGATGACATTATTTTAAACAAAGGCACCTTTAATTGCAGAAAATGTAACAGTAAGAGGATAACAAACTCATTATACCTTACTTTGTGACGTTTTCTTGAATCCTTGGCACACTGTTTCTTTTTATATTTAATCAGTTACACAAGACAGTAAACATTTTTTAATTAGCCGAGCACTAAATTGTTCTGTTTGTCTAGCAATAACTCTGTATTTTTATTTCGTTCTATTAGTCTTTTAACTGTCGTGCAGCTTCTTCGCAAAGTCTTTAAAAAATAATATTATGACTCCATTTTGTTGGCAGAAAATCGGTCGTATCTAAAGATTAAAAGTGCTGAACTGATTTTAAGGGTAGCTTATCAATTAAAACTTGTTTATGTGTAAACGTCGGAAAGAATACCTTATAATTAACAATACTATACTACAACAGAGATAAATAACATTTAATAGAAGAAAATATAGAGTCTAGGCATCTACAGGGCTAATGACCTGTCATTGACTGGTTTAAGTGGCCACTTTACCGACTGTAATATGCACCATTCTGCCTTTATTTGCTTCATAATAACATTATTATTGCTTCAATTCTTCCATCCGTTAATGTTCGTGAAATAAAAGAGCTGAAACCTTTATTGATGTGGATGATATTCATCTGATTGAATTATTACACTCACGTACTAGGCAACACCAGAAAATATATTTTAACAAAGCACTTAATTTGTTGAGAGGGAAAACATTTTAATAATTATGATAAAATTATAAATAAACTTCAACAATATTTTGAGTTTGTCCAAATTTTTGTAGACAAGGACTGGATTCAACTCCCTGGGGAGCTGTTTATATTAACATATTACAACAGAGATGAAGAACATTTAAAAGAAGGTAATATAGAAGCCCAGGCATCTACAGAGCTTATGACCTGTCAATGGCTAGTTTAAGTGACCACTTTACACACTGTGTAAAATTCACCATTCTGCCTATATTTGAACATATATATTCCTTCAATTCTTTCATCTGTTGATGTTTGTGAAGTGAATGTACATTCTGTACATATGGCAGGTATGCAGTCCTTCTGGTAATATCTTCTTCCTTGTTCTTCTTAAACAAAGACGACGGGCTTAAATTAAATTCAACATGGTTACCAGCACTACATATGACGAAAACGAATAGAAATGTGCCTACTGCCGGCTGCGACACAGTACAAATTACTAGTACATAAACATAATTATTCTTTCCTACAAAACTAGAAATGTGCCTACTGCTGACTGTGACACGGTACAAATTACTAGTACATAAACACATACATTTCTCTATAAAACACACAGTTTTCCCTGAAGATGGCTCCTGCAATGGAAGCCGAAACGTCGGATCAAATCCAACATACACGGTATCACCCAAAAAAGACACATAATATTGATAACTGATGTTAACGGCTAATATTATGAAAAAGTATGTTTTTAATTATTTTTATTCACTTTCTGTATCATTGTTCTACCTGTTTAGGATCAAATTAATTTTTTCGGCGTTAATATTAATTCTTAAGCAAAAACCCAACTAATGCAAGTTAAGGATAGTAAATATTATAATGTACTTAATGTATGGCTTGATTCTCGGAACTAAATAAGATCTTCCTTTGAGCGTGATCGATTTACAGAAAAGTTTTCTAGCAATACCATTTAACTATGTCTTCTTCCGCAGCATGAAGCAAACTAGGTTTGGCTGGCTGAATAAATCCATCAAGAAGTGTTAAAGCCACGAAAGTAAATGAGTTGGGAACATGGATAGTCGTTGAACAAAACACAGTTACACCATCCAGAAAATTTAAATGAAAAACATTCAATGTTTTTATACTTATAAATATTTTTTTGTGAAGTAAAAGAGCTGAAACCTTTATCACGTGGGTGAGATTCATCCGGCTGAACCAAATCACCTACTAGGCAACGCCTGAAAACAATTTTTCAATTTTTATACTTCTTCTTTTACCAGGTAGTAATTCAACAATGTTTGATTATGTCCAAATGCTTGCAGACTGGCTGGATTTCCTCCCTAGGGAGTTGTTCATATTTAAATTTATTTCAACAGAGAGGGAAAAATTTTCGAGAAGGGAATATGGAAGTCTAGGCATTTACAGGGCTTATGACCTGTCATTGGCTCCCACGTGATAAAGGTTTCAGCTCTTTTACTTCACAAAAGTCAACAGATGGAAGAGTTGAGGAAATGTGGATGTTCAAACATAGGCAGAATGGTGAATGTTACACAGTGTGTAAAGTGGCCACTTAAACCAGCCGATTACAGGTCATAAGCCCTGTAAATGCCTAGACTTCCATATTCCCTTCTCAAAAAATTTTCCCTCTCTGTTGAAATAAATTTAAATATGAACAACTCCCTAGGGAGGAAATCCAGCCAGTCTGCAAGCATTTGGACATAATCAAACATTGTGAAAAAATACCTTTTTAAGACATTTTATTATTTAAAAAAAATTTTACCAACACAAAACTCAAAAAAATGATTGTTTTGTGTGTACCTATTTCTGAATAATTACATTTTTTGTATATTTCTCCGCCATCGTTTTAACCAAAATCTCAAATAAAGTAAGCATCCCACAATTCACTTTCAAAAGTCGGGATAGATACTGATGTACTTACAATCATAAAATAATACGCCCTCGTGTGTGCCTCCCTTAAGACCTACAATGGCGCGCGAAACGAATGGATTTCAAGTTTTCACATTAAACGTTTATCAAGATTTATAAAAGCCAGCAAACATTGAGATTCCCAACAAATAGTACAACTAGGACACTTGACCCAGTTTTGCGTTTCTATTAACTTTATACCGCTAGAATGATAAATTGTTCGAAATATACCCAAAGCTCAGTGCGCATAATAACCCGATGACAAATCAATGAACACAAATCCGAAATGAATAAAACGCAATCTAGAGTAATTTTTTCATTTCTATTCATTCTTTGTCTTGTTATCAACGTACACATAATGTTAATATATCAAACAGATGTGGAAAAAAATAAGTAATGAAAATATGGAAGCGTTTGCATTTATGTACAAGGTTTATGACGTATTATTGATTGGTTTACGTGGTCACTTAACATAATGTCGAACATCCACATTTTTTTCTTTTTTTCTTTTTGTATCACAATTTACATTTACATTTTTTTTTTTACACCACAACAGGCCAGGAGGTCTAATTACAGTGGTGAATTACATCACAGAGCACCCAGGCTTGAGAAAAATCACATTTTTAATTTTTGTGTTCTCACCGGGAATCGAACCCGGAACCTTGCGTGCGTGAGTCAAGCGTCTTGACCACTACACCACGGAGGCCGCCGAATAGGCCTTGAGGCCCAATTACAGTGGTACAGTACTATACTCATTGCTGCGATTATGACAGGAAGCTAAAGACGTCATATTTTCACCGTGACGGTCTAGTTGAAGATAAATTCCCTCTAGCAAATCCGAAGATACACTACCGACCCTCCACATTCAAGTCATGGGTAGGTACGTCGATATGTAACAAGGGAAAGCGTACGACACAGTACACATATCTACGCACTAAAGTGACATAGTTTAATTATGACATCAAATTTGAAGATAAATTCTTCCATGCAATTACGAAGATACATTACCGATCCCTCCACCGATCAAGTTTTGATGTAAGTGCATCGGTTTGTACCGACGGGTCTAGTACCCCTCGATACGCATATCTACGCATTAAAAGTGACAAAAAATTTATTCCACCGAGCAATTCCTCCATGATTTATTTAAAATTTTAATAGTTCCGAGGTGGGCATTTTTTTTTTCTTAAAACCTTATTTAAAGTATGAGAGAGAAATAAGTCAATTTTAAAGGTGAATAGAATTATAACATAACTGTCAGTTTTGAAAACAAACGCCTAGATGCAGAGATAATGTAGCTAGATTCTGCCTTATTAACATATAAGAGCATCAAGGCAAAAAACGTTGCCACGATAAAAAGTAAATTTTTCTTTTTTATTTTTTTTTATCTGTTTTACTTTATTCCGGGGTGTGCGTATCGAGACGTTAAAGAGCTGGTTTTGAAATCGCTCGGTAGATAAATACTAACAATCGTTTAGCATTCTGTTTTGATAATTGTCAAAAATCATATAAAAATCATGTTCAAACGATCTTTTTTCCTTGAGTTGGATTTAATAATCGCTTTGAAGTGAACACTTTTTATCACAGAAGCCTATTTTAAATATAAATGAGAACTGTGTTAATTTTTATTGAATTAAGGATCACGGACTAAATTTTCGGGGTCATACGTTGGTTAAATTCAATCATATGACGTCGAGATAACAAGTTGGTAGAACATACCAGGGTATGTGAAGATAGCACAGAAGTTAAGTGTACTGTCTCGATATGTACAGATGAAGATAGCGTTCATGATCGCGGCAGGTTCTAAAGCTTAAAAAGTTTAAAATATTCTGAGTTTGTCCAAATATTTGTAGACAAGGACTGGATTTCACATCCTAGAAAGTTATTGATTAACACATAACAACAAAAATTGAGAAGATTTCAGAAAAGGAAATATGGAAGTCCAGGAATTTAAAGGGCCCATAACCTATCATTGTAGGTTAACGGGGCTACTTTATACACTATTCATAATGTTGCAAAACTCATTAAGCAAACGTTTTACAATTATATAATATTGTATGTACTGAAACTAACATGTAAATAAGATGAAAATCATGAATTTATTAACATTTATTTTGTTTACATTTGTTACAATTTTTATTACGTAATATATCACTTTATTTATTAAAACTAAAAAACCCACATAGGAATGGACTTTGAGTGGGTATACTAAATTGAGAAAACAATATGAAATCTAATGTGTAGATGTATTTTAAAACGATTTTTGTTACAATTTGTGTAGTTGCAGTTAGACGTGCTAAAAATAGTGCAACAGTTGTGTTCAATACAGTTTCACATATCCTATCATTTTTATTGTTATATGTAACATTATAATTATTTTTTGTAAAACTGTTTCAGCGGTTAAATAAATAGGTGCAAAGGTTTTCACGGCCACTGTTATCAATATGTTTCTTTTTTGGGTAATCCAGTGTGTGTTGGATCTGTTCCGACGTTTCAGCTACCATTGTTTACTTTGGCTAACATCCTTTTTTTCTACAAGACACTCAGTTTACCCTGAAGATTATTCCTGCAATGGTAGCCGAAACATCGGAACAAATCCAACACACACGGTTTTTACCCAAAAAAGCAACATATTGTTTAAGTAGTTGTTTGTACCAGATTGTTCGCCAACGCTGATGTTAACTGTTTTTTTATTACCGTTTTACAAAACAGTTTAAATTGTGTAATGGTTATTGGAACTGCCTCTTTAAATTTAATAACTTAAACTGCTACTTCGTTAAAAGTTTAACAGCTTAATTTATTTTAGTAAAACCGTGTCATAAGTTGCTTATACCACATTTTTCGCTAACGCTTCTCTTAAATGTTATTTAGAAAACGTTTCATAAAACAGTTCAATTTGTGTAGCGGTAACTGTTCTTACGCATTTTCTATTAAAT
This sequence comes from Micrasema longulum, assembly GCF_059751315.1. Taxonomy (NCBI): domain Eukaryota; kingdom Metazoa; phylum Arthropoda; class Insecta; order Trichoptera; family Brachycentridae; genus Micrasema; species Micrasema longulum. The sequence goes on from NW_028278814.1 coordinate 33,555, forward strand.
AATCGAAACCCCTTTTTTGTAAGAAGTAACAGTTTAATTAATTTGGGTGAAACTGTTTCAGTAGTCAATAGTACCGGATTTTTGCCAACGCTACTCTCAAATGTTATTTAGAAACCGTTTTACTTTAAAAATGTTTGATGTTCATAACCCAATCAATGCGTTTTTAGAATGCCTACTAAAAGCATCTGGTTTCAAATCGACATGTTGTTTTTATATTTTTGTGCAACAACTGCAGTGAAAGTGTATTGTTGGTTTAATTGATGTCCTGATGAAGATACGAGTACGTCTCGAAACCGGTAGACAAAGAGAAGTGGGTAAGTAGTTACATACAAATATTCAATAACATCTAGTAAAATGTTTTACCATAAAGTAAATGATTTAAATATTAGAACATATTTTCTTTCAAATGTATTATGATCCAGTACATATTATTACTTCTCTGAAATTTATTCCAGAACAATAGGTATGATGTTCAAAAGTTTTAGTACTTTGGAATATCATTAATTGTTACCTTGAGATAAATCTCTGTATCCAAGCTTTAACATAAATATTAATTTCTTGGCGCCAGAAAATAATAATACAGCCATCTCCCAAACTACGCACTGAGAGTTGTTATCTCATTCAACTGCCGCTAGGTAATTGTTTCTCCTTTGGAGTTGATAAATATAGGGGATTGGGTCCGCGGTGAAATGGGATGAGATCACCGAATCCGGCAACTTAAGGTGCTTATTCACTGTTCACTGGCAGTTCGGCGGGGGTTTAGTAGATATTTGTTAATTAAGTCATAAAAATATTATTTTACTCAAATATTAACACTATTTTATTTGTTTGGTATTTTAAAAACCCGTTAAGTACAACCCGAATAAAAATATTATCAGATCTATACCCTGTTCAACGAGACTGGCCCTCGTTGCACGTGCTCGCCACGAGCCTAATGCGTGAAATACCGTCTAGACCAGTGTTTTCCAAGGTGGGGAATAACGCCTCAGAGGTTAGGCACCACGTTTTTTAAAAATTTAAATCTTAAAGTAGGGCACACATATCATACATATTGTTATGTGTGTTCTAATAATAACATTGCAAATATATTTAATTTATAAATTGTTTATCACATATGTCTTGACCATTATTTTAAATTTTGATATGTTTTTTTCTTCATAAATATTTTTTTCCATTTCGCAATACTTTTAAATTGCTTTAAATAAGATTGAATTTTGTGACTTTGCCTTTTTCCTAAATGGAAGTCTAATTTTGTTATTTTCTCTAGTATTGTGATCGTGTTCATGCTGGTTCCGATCAATTTTTTTCCAAAATTCTGTTTTTTTTATTAGAGTTTATAATTTTATGAACAAATATCATCGTATTGTAAAATATTCTTTGTTTATATGTTAATAATTTCATTTTATTTACCATCGACTTTACCCTCGTATATCTGTTTTTTTTCAAAATGATTCTAAAGGCTTTATTTTGTAATACAGTTAGTTTATCTATGTTTTCTTTGTTTGATAAAAATAAAATGCTACTACAGTAGTTAACGTGTGGTTCAATAATTGCTTTGTAAATAGTTTTGAAAGAGTCCTTATCAATAAATCTTCTGATCCTTCCCAAAATTGATATTTTTTTTGCAATCTTATTTATTACCATCTTAGCGTTTTGGTGAAATGTAAGTTTTGAATCCAACATTACACCTAAATATTTAATGTTTCAGAGATAAGACACGTCGGCATTCCACATATAAAGAGGAATACTCATCGGTCATAAAAAAAATTCCTGAGATGTACAAAATTGTAATATACGCCAAATTGTATTTAAAAAATAATGAAACTCGAAACAATTTCAATAATTATCTAAAAACACAAAACCTGTGCAGGATGTAGAAATTATGGCATGGATTTTTTAAGAAACTAACACAAAATATCCTAATATTATTTTGCATGACAGAAAATTATTATTACCCTTTCCCTCATCTTATTTCGTGGAATGTGGTTTTAGCGCCATTAGCGATTTCATCATTCAAAAATTAAATCGATAGGATTTAACCAATAGAGGTATAGAGGAGACCTAAGACTGAAATTAACTAAGCTTGATCCGGACATCAATTTTTTTTGTAGCAAGCGTTATTGAATTTAATCATGAATTACGCGCCAAGATTATGTGTGTTTGTACACAATTTCAATTGTCACTTGTGTTTCATAATTTTATTATTTTAGTTTAATTATTTTCAGTTTTATTTTATTCTACTTAATAAAATTCTTAATTTATGTTTTGTAATTGTTTCAGTTATAATATATGTATTAGAATAGGTTTTATTTTATTTCATCAGGGGTTTATATGTTTACAAACATTTTACAATATTGTTTGTAAATTTATCTGCTTTTTAATTAAAAAAGATGCCGGTGGGGCATCTGACTTTTGAAAAGACTACGGTGGGGCATGGCATAAATAAGGCTGGGAAACACTGGTCTAGACATTCTGTGAACAAACACCTACACTCAATGGTCCGCATTACGGATTAAGCTAAGTTTGTAATATCGAAATAAAAAATATTTTAATGACAGGAAATAAATTGAATTACTAAAACAGTAACCTTCGAATAATCAGTTAACATTTTTTTCCCCATTTTTTATGTTTGAAATAACTGTGTACTTACATTTTTTTTACTAAAAAAAAAAATATTTAATAATACCCACAGATGTATACTATTAAGAATAAGGCTCTAACAGCTAATTAAATAAATTGCCATCATAATGTTCCTAGAAAAAGTAGTCAGAGAAGATAGAACGACAAAAAAATAATTCGTCCATTCATGCACATTTTCTACACATCCATTTGAAATAAAAAATCAGTGACAAACTGTTGATTTCGAATGCATTTTTTTTATAAATATTATCTGCTTCAAAACCTTATCCGTACTAATGAAACATAAGGTGCTGAAAGATTATTCTCTGCCTACCTCTATGGGAAAACGGCTTGACGGTTTATTTTATAACCTGTCATTGGCTAATTTGAGCTTTTACCTTCATTAAAATCAACAGTAAAATGCTTAATTAAAATATGCCACAAAAGAAATGTAAAACATTATGTAGAACATTAATAAAGGAAATACGGAAGGCTTTTAACGGCTTTGAGTCTGTAATTGGCTGTTGTAAGTGGCCACACTGATGATTAAACATACATGTTTCTTCAAGTGTTCAATATGTTAATTATGGTTCCGTTCAAGAGCTGAAACTTTATTGCTACGGATGAGATTTAACTGACTTAAATATTTCACAGAGTACTACTCTTCATATTTTCTTCTCTAAAATGTTCTTCATCTCTATTGTGATATATTTATTTCAATAGCTTTGTAGGGGTCAAATGCAGTACTTTTCTAAAAACTATTTGGACGAACACAAAATATTGTTGATTTAACAAACTAGTGAAAGACGAGGTGTAAAAATCGTTTTTTTTTTTCAAACCGTTTCATAGTTTTTTTTTCCTTACTCTTGATTTCTCATTGCAATTGAAAGCAAAACTCGCCACACAGTAAGTAAATGTTTTGATTGAATGATTCACAAAAATGTATTTGTAGATACAATAAAAATAATCTGATTTCTTAGTATAATTTCATTATTTTTTTAATTATCAACGACCACTTTTGCCTAAGTAGGCATTTTTAAGACTGGCTAATCGTTTGAATAACATTTAATAAACTTTTTAAGTGAACATTGCTTGAAAAAGGGTGAATACTCATTTAGTTGGCTGAATAAATGTTGAAACATTGGTATAAATTGAATTGAATTGAATTGAATGAATAATTGTTTTATTATTTTTATTTATCTATTTTTTAATTAAAGACCCTGCTTAGTTTTTAGTTAAGAGGCTTTTCAGAAGCTGATAAAGTGAGGAAATGTAAAAAATTATTTAAAATACACCATTAAAAATAAAACATAAAATCATATTAATTACGGAAAATAAATTTATTTTAACTTAAAAAAACTGAAGTAAATAATTTATTTGGGCTAGGTGATGTAACGTCGTGTTACCACAAGCAAAATACTGAATATTCTGAAGTTTAGACATAAGAAAAAATGAATATATGGAGAAATGTTAAATAATTCCGTTCCCATCACTGTCAATAACTGACTGAATCTATTTTCTTACAAACACCGGCCACAAAACGGCGTCTCTGTCTTTTTTGTTACGAGTTATATCTTCTAGCTCTCTCTTATTCGTATTAATTGCTGTGTTGGCGTCACATTCGTTCTTCGTGTAGCAAGAAAAAATATTTTTTGTATTAACATCCAGCATAGTTTTACAAATTTTACATTACAAATTCAATGTTAGAATGTCCATTTGAAGATTTAAAAAATACAACCTTATCATTAAAAGAAATAAGAGAGATATATTAAGTATTGTATCGCATGTTGACTAGTGTGATATATAAATAAAATGGCATAAGCCTGTATTTTTTATTTGGTACAAGAAAATTTTCTTTATAAAACAGATTTTTCTTACTGTATGGAATAAATCATGTTACGTTCTTAACTAGTTTGGTGTCAAATTTAAGCAGGTACCTTAGAAAGTTTTCGCAACTCTTTGTTTATTCAACATAATTCTGTTTCAAAGTTATTTTAGTAAACGTAAACAACAGGTAGGCTGACGAATGTTCCCGCGGGTGAACTAAAACAGTCGGGTTTTTTGAGATAATGACGTCACAACGTCACCGGTTGATTTCATTGAAGATAATATTTTATTTATTTAAATGTCAATTGTCTTTTGTATGCTGACGATGCTGTACTTCTTGCTAACAACAAAGAGGAACTGCAATTCTTGGTAACAAAGGTCTACGATGTATGCAAGAGAAGCGATTTGCTGCAGAATGTCGATAAATCGAATGTGATGGTTTTTGAAAAATGAAAATATGACTAAATATGAAATCACTGTGAATGGAGTTATACTAAAACAAGTAGAGGAATTTGTGTATCTAGGAAGTATGTTCACTAAGGATGGAATGACTGAGAAAGATATTGAAATGAGGGCGAGTGCCGGGAACAGAGTGAACGGTGCACTTAAATCGACCTTGGCAAATAAATGTTTATCACAAGAGGCATAATTGGCAGTTGACAACGGAGTCCTGGTCCCTTCCCTGATGTATGGGAGCAAAGTATGGACTTGGAAAAACAGGGATGAAAGTAGGCTGACTGCTGTCGCAATGCGATCTCTCAGGTAAATGTGTGGTAAAACTATATACGATAGATGCACAAATGTTGAGATCCGTACATTATGTAAGGCTAAGACAAGCATTATCGACGAAATCTAGAAAGGAGCTCTGCGCTGGTTTGGACATGTAGAACAAATGGACAGCGAAAGAACGGCTAAGAATATTTACAATGCTAATGTTGATGGATGCAGAAATAGAGGAAGACCGAAAAAGACGTGGCATGACGAAATCTAACAAATACTTGAAGATGGACATGTCAAAAGTCGGAATAATCGGCGCGCGTGCATAAGAAGATGTATGAATGTAGAGGAAGCGAGATCTGTATGAAGAGATGAGAGAGATAAAGCTTAGTGGTCATAAAGTTTAGTGGTCATGACGCTTGACTCACGCACGGAAGGTTCCGGGTTCGATTTCCGGTGAGAACACAAAAATTAGAATGTGATTTTTCTCAAGCCTGGGTGCTCTGTGATGTAATTCACCACTGTAATTAGGCCTCCTGGCCTGTTGTGGTGCAAAAAAAAAAAATGTAAATGTAAAAATGTATGCAAAGCTAGAGTGTTGTGGCTTTCTATCCTCTCTGCCAACCCTTACGGGGAAACAGCGGGATGGTTTGTTGTTGTTGTTGTATTATTTTACAAAAAGTTTATATAATCTACCTCAGAAGTAACCTTATATCACGTACCATAATTTCATTTCAAGTTTTGTTTTATTAGGATTTCTATGGGATTTTACTGAATCAAGTCTTAATAAAACTTTTTTTAATTAATTTTTTTCACGAATGAAGTTATTATGAGGTTGATTCGTGGTCACGTGGACGTGAAATAAATATTCAAAAATAGCTCTATACACTTACACAACTTGATTTCCAATTTGAGAAATCGTTTATTTTAAGACTGAATTCATTGAATTGACGTCCAATTAGGGATACTAAAGTTTATCAAGAAAACAGTCAATTATATTTGATATTTTTCTCATTAACAAAGCATATTTTTTTAGGAAAAATAGGTCAACGGCTCAGCGCTAAAAAATAACAATACATTTTAATTGGATACAGGTAAGATTTAGATTACGCGTCCTGCTGCTACAAAGCAGAGCATGAGTGTCGTGATGAAAAGACGGGTACGTTACTCTTAAGTTTCTCGGTGTGGCGCTAAAACGTTTTTCTTTCGATTATTCAATTCAGTGTCCAGGCAGAATTATAATACAATTTCGCCCGTGAAACAGAACCAGATGGATGTTTTTGACTCAATGCCTATTTAATAACACTTAGTAAAATGTTTGACTATTATTACAATGTATTTTACGTAATGTTTTAAAATATTTATACATAACCACTGACTAACTTTTCCATATCTACCGTTTCTAAGATGTACCCGTCTCTTTGTCAGGATACCAATTAAACCAATATAAACAAGTCGTAACTGGTGGACATAGAAAAGTCGGTATATACAAATATTTAATATTTAAAAAAAAAATGTTTGTCCACAAAGTTAATGCTTTAAATATTAATAATAAAGTATTTTAATTATTTATTTATTAATAAAAACGGCACGTAGTGCCGTTTACTATACAAAAAATACATATTGCGTGGAAATAAACACTTCAATATAGTAGGTAAAAGAGGAAAAAACAAAAAAAGCATCTACATATTATTTTACAATGGCTTCATTCAATGAACACGAAACATGTTGTGTAAAAAAATAAAAAGTCATTTTAAGGAATAAAAAATAAAATAAAAAAACATTACAAGGAATATAAAAATTAAAATGTACAAAAAATGTTTTTTTTTTTTAAAGTTATTTAAAAAAAGGACGGTTAGATATATCTTTAATCATAATAAAAAGGACAGGTAGATATATATTTTATCATAATTACACTGAATAAAAAAAAAACAAAATTACAAAATCTAAGTTTAAGAGAAAAAATGTTTTTTTTTTTATTTTAAAAATAAGAATTTAAAAAAACATGTAAAATATGTTCACTAAAATATACAAAAACTAGAAAAAAAATTAAGAAAAAACAATTAAAATTTAAAAAATATAGTAAAGGTACATGGCTATAGCTTGACAAATGTAAGTTACAGTTCAACATCTTTGAACTAATTAAAAAGAGTTGTTTTATATAAACTATACTTAATGTAAATACGAGTATATAAGCAACGTCAGAATAGTTATTGCCGAGAACATGGAGTCGATTCATATTAGCATTATACGAGTATATCTTTCGCGAATTGTTGCAACTAAACGGAGGTACTTGTTATGTTAGTAAATATAAGTATTTAACTTCTTACCGACTTTTTATTTCTACTGGTTTCGAGACGTACGCGTCTCTTTGTCAGTGCCGTAACAATGAGACAGGTGCGTTTCAAAACCGTTAGACATAAAAAGTCCATAAATGGCTTCATACTAATATTTACTAACATTTATCAAATTGTTTGACATGAATAATAAAGTATTTTTAATATAATGTTTAGTATTCTCACTTAATAGAGAGTCTCTACCACACATGTATCATAGGGTAGATATTTCCAGTACTCATTAAGCCGCCCTTGAAAACTCTTAAAGCGAACAATCTGGAATTCGTTTTTGAAATAGCTTGTCACGAATACGTTGAGTTACAGCCACCCTGGGATGAGAAAGGTATAAGGAGGAAGGAGGATTGGATTAGCATGAAGCGTCGACGTCGTTTTGGGCCGACGTTTCCTGCTGGAAAAGCGACGCCGACGCCTCCAAATCGGCTACTTTGATATATTATATCGACGTCAACAAAACATGTCCCCATATTGTGACATACTCTCAGTTATTTTACATTATGCAAACATATTTTTATAAACTGATTCTTTAGTGAATTTTTTCAAACTTTGTAATGAGAATTAAGTAAACAATACACGAAAGACGTTAAACAATCGACAGCATTTTTAAGTAGGTCAAAATTATTTTTGTAATCTGGATTTCACTCCTTTAACTATGTCAAAAGATAGAAGAATTGAATATGTATGTTCGAATAACGTCGTATTTTTTTCTATTACTCCATTTTTTTAACATTATAAACAACAATAAATATCCGTGCCGAAGAAACTAATCAATTTAATTATTTTTATTTTTTTACATGTGAAAATATACAAAGGAGACTTAATATACAGAAAAAACTCTGGAGCAATCGTTAGTTTAACTTTAAGACTACGGAAAAAATAACTAAAATGTTTTTCCCTTCTATTTTCCATACCTATAACTTCAGGAGAATGCAGAATGCGGGCTACAAACTCACCCAAACACTTACGGGTCATGTTGGGTTCATGAGCTACCTGCATTCCTTCGAGATCTCCAAGATCAACAGCTCCCTATGTAACGATGAAACTCCTCAAGATGTCCCTCATTTGTTGATGCATTGCCCTTTTTTCAGCTTTCAGAGACAACAGCTGGAGGCGCAATGCAGAAGCCTGTGTAAATATCTACGCGACATCCCTTCGGAGATAAGTAATAAATAACTCACACAAGAGGTAGTATTATACATCGTCAAAATAGTGCAGGCAATTAGTAAAATAAACCAAAGTAGGGAAGAAAATACCGAACACTCCTCTAGTGGGATGGAAGGCCTGTTGACTACTGTCAACAGGCCGGCTTCTCCTGAAGAGTTTTAAGTGGTTTCCTTTCTACATGAGCAAATGCTGAGAAGTTTCTGATTTGCAAACACAAGTATATCCTTCTTGATCCCAACAGTTTAGAAAAAAATAAATAAATAATAACTCTAGAAAATCCTCTTTTGAAATATAAACCTTGAATATAATAAACAAGGTAAAAAATAATGCAATTCCTTTATAAAAATATAAAAATAAATGTACACGGAGAAAATTTACAAATTGTTTAGTCAGTTTAAAATTCAACAAATTTATGTTAAAGTTACTCTTATCAAATGACTCTTTACTTATTTACTCTGTTGTGTCAATCAATGTTTCCGCGTGCACAATAAAATTTTAGAGAAATCAACCGATTACTTTTTTTTTACCTTATATTTGTGTTATGACTTTTTTTTTTCCCCATCAAGCAACATTACCCGGCTACTTCACGAATGCGAGCGGCGAAAGTAAGGCGGAGTGGGGGAATTTTTAGACGCAGTCCGATGCATTCAAATATGATTCTACACTCCTTCTGGACTATTAATTCTATGGTTTTGAATTTATTTTTTAGTGAATATATAGCGTATTTAAAAAAAAAAACATTTATATCGCAATTTTCTGATAGTTTAAATTTCTTTCACTACGTTTTAAAGATAAATAACTTAGAATAATATCCTAATAGAGTCACCCGTACAAATAAAAACTAATTTTTAATTATTGGACATGAACATAGCCACAGACTAAAGCAATACAACGGGGCAAAGGTACTTGAGTTGAGAATTGCGAACGCAAACCGAAAGCGTCCATTGCAAGTTTGTTGTTAAACGAAAAACTAAACCAAAAATTAAAACCCCTTTGTTCTATGCAATAGAGCTGAATGGCTTCTCTAGAGAAGTATTACAATAACAACAACAACAACAAAATATACGCCGTTTCTCCATAAGCAGAGAGTTCAGAACGACCCATCACTATCTTTGCATACAGATCTCGCTTCCTCTACATTCATACATTTTATCATGCACGCGCGCTGATTATTCGGACGTATCAATCTTTGGTAGCGCCACATTAACTCTATGTGCACATATATATTTATACATATATATATATATAAAGCACATTTGTTGGGATGAGGCGTTCGAATTAATTTGCTACCTACAGGGCCCTGGTTAAGATGTTGCATTTGCTTACCGTGGGTACCGATATTGTTCACAATCACCATAATAACAACTGAACTGGGCGTGTGTACATGTGATTTTTATACCCTCACCGCTATCGCAAAGAAGATATTTTGCAATCAATAACTATTAAATTCACTGTGTTGTATAATTCGTCAAGTGCCCCTTCTTCCTGACAACAAACTCGGATATGATCCTCACTGCCATGCGACAGAAGTTCTAGACAATGAAGGTGCCAGAACCTAAAATACGGTAGGTGATTGCAGTCATTGTATTAAGGGTTCTGTGGCAAAGTAAATAAAAGATAACGCATCCCGCGAACCTGCAATTCGAGCGTGCATCTGCTAACGGGCAAGTGGCGCGATCAATCTTTGAGTATTTGTTGGATTTGGTCATGCCATGTCTTTCTAAATCTTTTTCTATTTCTGCATCCATTAACATTCGCATTGTAAATATTTTTGGCCGTTCTTTCGCTGTCCATTCGCTGTACATGTCCAAACCAGCGCAGAGCTTCTTTCTAGATTTCGTCGACGATGCTTATTTCAGCCTTGCATATTGAACGAATCTCAACATTTGTGCATCTATCGTACATAATTTCACCTGAGAGATCGCATTTCGACAACATTCAGCCTATTTTCATCCCTGTTTTTCCAAATCCATACTTCGCTCCCACACATCAGGGTCGGGACCAGAACTCCATTGTGAACAGCTCATCTTTTTATTATGAGTATAAATAAAATATGTACAGTGGTTTAACTTTGTGCGGAATGAAGTAATAAGAGAACGAACGCAGCAAACTCCAGTGACAACTGTCATGAAGCGGAGGCGATACGGTTGGCTTAACCATATGCTTCGGATGCCTCCTGAGAGCTTTTACAGGGCATCAGGTTCTCGACTTCTTAGACTTTTACTGCTGACTGTTTGTCGGCAGTTTTTGTCAGAACTTCGGGACGAGAACATGACTTTCGAGGACGCAAAGGAGTTGGCAGTTGATAGAGATGCATGAAGGCTCTTTGTGGATACCATATGTTCCAACTAGGGAGTAGACATGGAAAGATGTTGATGATAAATAACATTTAAAAATGCTCAAAATCTCAAATCAAAGTTTTAAAGTAAACATTTAATAAAAATGATCCATAATACACATTTGATAAAAAATGGAACGAAACGGTATATCCCCTTGTATGTACGAGTATAAGTACTAAGTAAGACCGATCGTTTGTATCTATTTGGAAGTTTGTGAATTCGACTGCTTTAAGCGGCCAAATACGTTATGTCCTGGAATAAATCGCAGGACTAAGTTCAAGTTACTTTCTTAAGTAAAGTTGTGTCGTTCTCAGAAGAGATGAAATAAATGACGCGCGTCTAATGCCACAATGCGCTTTACGCTTGCTCGTAATGCACCAATACGTCAATGACATGGGACCAACTACTCGTATTAAGCGAAGCTTTTTAAGAAACAGCAGTTAAAGGGTAGTTTTTCAAGAACAAACTGCATAAAAACATTTCTACAACTTATAAGTCACTAGCACATAACATTTGGCCATTGCCGACTGTTTTATGCTCGGTTGGCCCTTCGAGCCAACTTTTTTCAGCCCTTCGGGCCAACATTAGTCGTTCTTTCAGGCATTTTGTAGTCAGCCTTTAAACTTAGTTAGTCTTTTGGTCTTACTTACGGGTTGCGGTCCTGTGGCAACAATGAAAGCATCCCACCCCTTTCCCGAAACCGTTCATAAAGACTTGTGTCTATCATCAGTTTTGCATATCACTATTAATGTTTGAAAAACTAATTAAGAAAAAAAATCATATTTCTTTACAACCAAACCGCAAAAAATAACAAAACAAAGAAACTTTCAAAGCTTTTATTGTACACCCTTACTGTAGTATTGTCGATTTGTAATCAATCAAATACAATGGTCAGTATAATCACCTTTTTCTCATTTCTTACAAATCAAACAATGACACAAAACCCAAATACAAACAATAAACATCAGAATAATTTCCCCTTTGTAACATGCACCCAAGCAACAGAAGAAAGAAAATACGTATCTATACCAAAACTCAAAGGAACATCAAATTATCGAGACACTACTAGCAAAATCTTAACACAGATCCTAACATAATCCCTATTGAACTCAGGTGAAATTACTTCTAGTCATAATACTGAATCCCCCACAAAAACCTTAATTGTCATAATATCAACAGTAGAAACAATCCTTTGCAAAGACCCTAATCGTCCTAACAATCTCTTTGACCTTAAAGCAGACAAAACGGGTCCTAGAGCATGGTCGGCGCGCGGTTCTCTTGAATTAGTCTACTATTAAGATTTGTACCACCGTGGCAACAGTCGGAGAATCTCTGATTCCCTTTTTCCAATAATGAGTAAATAACATTTCGTTGAAACTGGCCGCGGTCCCTTAAATTCAAATATTTGAGTAAAAAACACAAACATTTCTTTAAAAACAAAATAGAAAAGAATAATTTTTCACTCAAAATAACGATACCAAAACCACACAGTTAAAGTATATTAAATATCTCGGCGGCCTCTGTGGTGAAGTGGTTAAGACGCTTGACTCACACGAAAGGTTTTAAGTTTGATTTCTGGTGGGAACACAAAAATTAAAAGTGATTTTTTTGAAAACGTGACCCACTTTAACCCAAGCTTTAAAAGTTGAATTATAAATGACCAAAATGAATCCAATTTATTTAAAAAATAGAGCTCAAATTCCTGTCCACCAATTTAGTTAAACGTTCAAAATAGCACGGCACAATGAAATGAGATAAGTTGAATTCATTAATTATTTTTTTTTTAATTAAGTGGTTTATACAAATTTATAAACAAATAAGTGTAAAATGTCATACCACAAAGTGAAAAATGTTCTTCATAACAATAATTCATTAATAAATATTTATTTAATTATTTTATTTTTCAATAGGCAGGTAAAAACACGAAACAGTACATCATGAGGCCGACTTATCTCCACTCGATTTCTTTTCACAACATTTTCAGCAGTGAGTTGAAACTAAATAAATAAAACCAAAAAAGAAAATAATAAATATGGATCCACCCACACTTATTTTAACGGACCAAGTAGATTGGCACAATACGTGTGAAACAGGCCCGTATATGACACACAGAATCAATCATTTTTAGACAAATATTGTATCAGATTTTTTAGATATAACTTTAACCACAAAAATAAATGCACCTTGCAGGCTTATTGCCATCAGCAATATCTTCCAGTCAATCATCGTTCATCAAAATTCGCATATATGTTTTTTGCTGATATTTTGCTTCATGTTTAAACCAACAGCAAGCTGCTTTCTTGATTTTGTCCATACCTTATGCCTTTGTGAAATAACATTTTTGCACCTAACGTACAAAGTTTAATCACACATTCGCCTGAGAGCATTTTGACAAAATTAATTCTACTTTTATTCTTGTTTTTCCAATTCCATACTTTGCTTTCATACAGAAGAGTCGGCACCAGAACTCCATTATAAACTTGATATTTCGCCTTTATTTTTTATTTATTTATCCAAAACATATAAAAATTAAAATACAAATTATCGAGTCAGACTAAATTGCATAAAATGCAGTTCATCACCAGGTGCTTATGGTTAAGTTCTAATTTACATACATAATATTTTCTCTTAAATTCTATAACATACGAAAAATCTTATTACCAAGGAAAAAAATATATATGTATTCCTAGGTGCATCAAAAATTTATTACACGTAGAAAAATAGAAAAAAAATCAAAATAAAAAACGCATGCATAAAAAAATTTCCATATAAAAAACCGCGTTTTAAAAGCCAGATTTTCATCATACGTCTTTCTCTTGAGCCTAAAAGTGTTTTTGTTTTTTGATATTTAATGGAAGCATATAAAACACTTTTGGTGTATTGTACTCTAGTTTTCTGTTTCCGTATTTATTATCGAATAAAGGGGGTTTGCCAAGATTTATTATCTTCAAAACAACCATCTTTAATGTTTTTTTAGATTATAAAAGTTATATTGTATTTTAATAATATTTTATGTCTAAAAACCAAAAAACTAACAATTTACTTGTATTTTTAAAATAAGTTTTTCAGTCAATATTAAATTCAGCTATTGATTATTTTTGCCAGCGGTAATATGCTACCAGGCAGGCAAATAAGACGATTTGTTTTATTATTCCTTAAGGCACGTTATACCTTATTATTTTTATAAACAAGATCATTATTTACCGGTACGATGAATATCTCCATGCTAATGGTATACATTACGAAATAAGAACACGAGGTAAATGTTAATGCTTTTCCTACCGGTTTCCCGTTAAGAAATCCAAGAAAACATTCCAGATTTCTTTCCTTTACATATATTCATCTTTATGTCAAACCATAGTGGCATTCATACTTTTGTCTGCTTAAATCTGAAATATCGTTTCTGGCACATTTATTTCGCCTGTTGGCATGTTCCGCGAGAAGGATACAAGGAAAAATTGCTTCATTTTCATATTTCTACAAGTATTTTTATCTATTCGGCGTACTTACGTTGAGAACACCTTTCAGCATTTTGTTACCAAGGAAATAAATCCAAAGTGAGAATGGTTGCCAGATTTTACATTTTAGGCCTTGTGTTGGAATGATTTATTTAATAAAGTAAATCGCTGTACATCTGGATATGAAAAACAACCTTATGGTGAAAAAATATACACTTATTCAGTCTAATTTCATTTTCAGAATGAGGATTTGACGGATAGGGAAAATTCAGTTCAAATTTAACTTGAGTCTGTGGTTAAATACACGAAAACTGAGTTTGTTGTATACGGATCTCGTAAAGCCGATTAAAACTATCATAAATGGTACAATTTACCAAGATTAATAAAAAAACAGTTTTTGTAAACCTAAAATTTTATTATACGAAAGAAAAAGGATTAAAAAACGTAAAATTAACATTTAATAAAACTACTAGTACGTATGATTTTCCAAGGAATAATAAAAATTCATTTTTAATAACAAACACGACTTTTTTTCTTCCTTTTTATTTATTCATTTTTTTTCTTTGCATTTTGAAAAACGTAAACATAAACACAACAAAAAAACCCCACAAAGGCATGGTCTGTATGTAGGTAAACATTATATATTTAATTTATATAAAGACTACTGGAAGAATTCGATAGATGTCAAAAATAATATTAATATTACAATTAATAAATTTTCAATATTGACAAAAGCGGATTGCGGTCTCATGGCTAGTATTGTGGACTTACTGATCAGAGGTCTGATGTTTTAGCCTCATTTTGTTACAACTTGATTCCCATTTTCTAATATTTAGTTATTTACAACTCATTGAAAACGGCATCGAAATTGAAATAATTGGGTGATCAGAACGCGAATATTTCCTTTTTTTAATGATGTTCATAATGTTTTTAAAAAAAATATTTTTAAAAGATCGTAAGGTAACTATTTATAAAAAATTCGTGGTGTTAATTTTCATTAAAAAAATATGTTTAGGGTGGAGCGTCAATGGATGGAATTATTTTCAATTACTGAGTTCTTATATTGGTGTTGTAAGGAGTTTTACATGAAGTTTTTTTTCCAGAAAATTAAAATGTTTGCTTGTTGCTCTGAATCATCTTTAAAAAAAATTTTTTTTCTTATTTTAACCCACGAAAATGGATTAATTTTAGTATAAATAATAAATAAAAACCCAATTTACGCATTAAAACATAAGTTTCAATATGGGCTGTTAGTCTATTGCATTAAATATTACAATAATTTATTTAATTAACTATGTATTTTTGAAAATTATTTTGCAAAATAACAAAAAAAAAAGCTCTAAGAAATATGAAAATAAAAAAATGTAAAATAATTTTCCATGATTACAAGTTTTCTTCAATTGATTATATTCTTCCATTTTATGTTTTATGTATGAATCCATTTTATGTATAAAAAAAGTAAATGCCTTAATTGTTATTTTAACTGCAAATTTCACGGCTTGTACAAAAAAGCCGAACAATCTCCTTGTCCACAAGATTATAAAATATCTGAATTTTTTATCTGATAGATGTTTTACTATCGGCAACCAAGTTGTTTTTAATTGCCAGTCGATCAGATATATGTCTATTATTGAAGTAAAATACTGTTTATAAATCCAAAAAATTTAATAAACCAGTTTTCATTTTTTATTACTTTTAATAAACAACAATTAATTATTTGCCATCAAAAACAATCTAGGTAAGATTGATATTATACGATAATGGAAATTATTGATTTATGCTTGCTTGATGGTGACATTCGCGCCTTTAAAATTTGACAAGCAGCTAGTTTCCGCATATGCTTTTTTTCCACTCGTTCAAAGCAAGAAGAAAATTTTCGCAATTCGCAATAACTTAAGCTTGTAACTTGGGTAAAAAAATGTCGAGCTTTTTCTTTGCATAATGGATGACTTTTTATCGCAAACTAAGTCGGTAGGTATAATTTTTACTCCAAAACTGCTCAAAATAATCTTTTTTTTTCTGGATTTTGCACAAAAATTCTGTTAAAGATTAGAAGGTCCTTTTTTTATTTAAAAGTTATACTTAATAAAAAACCTTTCTCTTGAAAACTGCATCAAAATTCACCTAAAGAAAAACGCGAAAGATGTTAATATTGTTTAAAATATATTTATTTTAATTAAACCTACCTTGTTTGGAAAAGCTACTTTGCTTAATTTTTTCAGTCTACTTTTTGTGTCGTAAAAATATTTCTCCTCAAAATACATTGAGCAAATTATGCTTCGCTTTGTTGGTTTCCAAAACTCATCTCGCCGTACTCTTTGCATTATTTTTATGCACTCCGTTTTCCTTCTTTCATCAGTGGGAAAGCTAAAATTCAACTTAATCAGTTAAAACCAATGTTCTTATTGATAAAAAGTATCGTAAAAAATTTGACTACCCTGGCAACATTAACAAAATGTCTATTTAGTTTTTTTTTTAAATCTGACAGGTGGAAAAAGAATAAAAATTTTGAGTTACGCATTTGATACATACACATGAATTAAAATCGGGAGTTGCGTACTAAGCGTCAACAAAGAAACTAATGAGTTGAAACGTAAACCTACTCATTTATGAGTAGTTTAGTCGCCTTCTGTTTGATGTGCGTATGCGGTTTTTGAACTATTCTTAATTTTATGGGTAAAACGTAGCCTTAGTAAAAGATGCTGGATTTCTTACTAACGTACGTGTTTTTCTTCGATTATTTTTTAAGTTTTCCTTTGCTTTATTATTTATAGTGTTTTTTTCTTTTTTAAAGATTTCATTTATTTTCATTTCAAGTAATAAGCTTTTAATATTTGCCTATATCTTGTATGGCTTACGGTCAAAATTGACACAATTTTTCATCTTCAATCTCTGATCTTACTGTGTACCTACATCCTTAATATCAAAATATAATGGATTTTCAGAGTTTCCCTTAGGTGATTTTATTTAAAGTCTCTACCACTTATAAAATTTCCTTTCATTTCACTAATATCCCCAAACAAGGGTCATTTTGACAAATTATGAGTTATGTTCGCGTTTCATTAAAACTGTCGTCCATCTATTTAGTAAAAGAAAAGCAAATTTAAAAGGTTTCAATTTATTTTTAAAGATCGATTATAACAAAAAATGCTTTTTTTTTTTAAATCCTTGAAATAATCGGATTTATTTTTTTTTCGAAATTGATCCTTCAAATCATTTTTTTTTATTGAATGAGAACAAAATGTGTTTAAATTTGTCGCGTCCCGCGACAAAAATAATTATACCTATAAGATAATCAGAACCGTTATAGTTTAAAAGTAAAATTGAATATAGAAAACAAATCAATCGCGTAAATAAACGCTTTACCCGACAGCGGTCATCAGCCATTCCGCGGCGGTCACGTGATACCTCCCACCACACTAGTTTTTTTGAATACAGGGCCGTAGTACTCGCCGCTGGCGAGCCAGCCAGTTTCAATCTGGTTCGCGAGCAGTGTCCACGCCGCGCTAGGCCAGTTTTCCCTCGCAAATAACTATGGGAGTTTTGGTATAATTCCCTATGCACCATGTTGAGCTGTGCCCAAAAAACTTGTATTCTAATTAAACCAGCTTCCGGTAAGTCTTCGACAACTTTCGAATATATAAATCAACTTGTTTCGCTTATACAAATTTGTAATTTTTCATTATTGTCCACAGATCGGATACGTATGATCATTTTAAGCTAGAATCCATTATGACGGCTGTTTAGCCTTATACACCACGTAACAACTAACAAATCTCCATTTAGTAAGTACAGTATACAGCACGGAACTGTCGTTTTTTTTTTAACTTACTTTCTCGAGCCGTTTGTAATGAAATACATTTTTTGTAGTATGGAGAGTCAGGTTACCCTGGAATCTCGCCCTTGAACCTGAGTTGTCGACATTTTCTTTGATTCATCCTGCAGAGGCGTGACCCAGCAGTTTTTCTCCTCAATGGCAAATCGACACAGGACGCCATTTCTAGGATCCTTCGTAATCGCTGGTGTTCCTAGCACTTCCTTCTCAAGTAAAATAATATGGAATGGTTCGAATCTCTCAGAGGATTATGTGGGTACCTCGCGTGCATCTCTTCATAAAGGTTGGTGGAAATATACTTCGAAAATTAGTGACTCCTAATGTAATACTACAGTGAACTAATGGATACGCAGGATTATTCAAATCTTTATCCTCATTACGGGGAACCGCTGCCCAAATTATTTTCGGTTCTAGGACACTTTGAAGTAATCACATTAGGTTAATTTCGAATCCTTTTAATAATGGGCTATTTTCAATTTTAATTCTTACTAGGAGAGATCTCTGCTCCAATTATTATTAATCCTGTTTACTATAATTAAGTTCCTCATAAATAATTGTTGAACATCTTGAGAAACATATATGTCCGTTGTCTGTAAAACTATATTTTACTGATTTGTAATAAATAAACTTGAAATGAACCACTTTATTCTGTCTTTTCCCACCGTTGTTCACAACCAAGCAAGAGATTCAGTATTTTATTAGAATTTTGCAATAATACCTAATGGAAAGTAACTAAGGACCCATGTTATCCTTCAAGGAACCTTGAGATCAAAAAGAACAAGTTCTACCTGAGACTATTAGCCGCAAGGTAAGATTTAATATTAAAAAAGAGTATGACAAATTTATATAATTAATTAGACTCTGAGGTATGAGACATATTCTTTAACTTCCTATTTCAGTTATTTAAGCATTTCATTTATGGACAAGCAAGTTTCAAGCATCGTTATTAATTCCGCTTACCTATCAACATCGAGGATGTTTGTTTGCCATTTTTTAATGGACTTAGTCCATTTATTAATAAACAAATAAATCTTTACACGATAAATTATATCGTAAAGGTAGCAGAAATTTGTAGTGTCTATCCGTAATTTTTTATGTCTTTCGTATCAGAGATGTTGTCAATACAAGTTTGCCAACGGAGACAAATAATATGGTAGATTTGAGAAACAATAGTTAATTGTTGGAAGGGATGAATGTCAAGAAAAAAATTGGTGTTGGGTAGTTTTTTTTACTAATTTTTTTTTTTTTTTAGCAAAACTAAAAAAAAGTTATCCATTTCTACAATCATATAAAATTAACCATTATGGTAGATTATAAGATTGTATGTTAATTGCTAGATCTACCAAAAATATTAAAGAAATTGTTCAGAAATTGGCAATATTGGATTTTTTATAATGGATTTCAATAAATTTAACTCCTTCGCGAGTTTAATAAGATATTTATTTATTTCAAGATAAAATGAAAACATTTTTGATAAGGTATTCAAGTCATTTACAGTACAGCTTATGACATGTCATTGACATTCATCATTACCTCTATGTTCATTAACGTTTCCTCAATCATTTACATATGTTGGCCTTAATATCTATAAATAATGACGTTTAACTAAATAAACACGTAAAAACGCGAAAAAAAGGGCATATCAATTGGTGGGTATTAAGTAATTGCTTTTCGTACCTTTATTTTTAAACAGACTTTTATTGTGATCAGACGTGACGCTACACAAAAATATGATCTCATGTTGGATGAAAAATCATATAATTTTTGCGTTTTTGTGATGTACCCAAATATAAAAAAAAAAAAACGTGTTAGAAAATGAGAAAACAGCTGTGATAGAGCAGGATTTGAACCATAAACTTCCTGATCTGAAGTCAGCAACACTACCCACAGGACCACGATCCATCTTAATTGTACTGCAACTGTGAACAGAACAGATAAAGCGTTTAATTCCAATTTATGGAATAAGAAGATAATAAGTTACTTTTATACGAGGCATTTTCAGAAAGTGTTTTAAATTTAAATTTTTTTTTAGAAAAAACGTATATGAAAAAAATTCGGGATACTGTTGATACACCTGATTATTTTTGTTGATACAGTTGACTTTTTAAAATTTAAACAGTTGACTATTTTTCCAAACAATTGTCACCCCTTTCAATGCATGTGGTGATCGGTGGCACAAGGTTCTTTTTCTTGAAGAACCCTCCCGCCAGCTCCTTTCCTTACTTTAGAACTTCTTTTTCCACCTACTTGTCGATTAAATTTTTTTTTCTACATATGTTTTCTTTTCAGGAGGTAAAAAATGATAATCTAAAGGCTCAAAGTCAGAGGAATACCGGTTCATCGATTCATCGATTTTTCAGAGGAATAACGAATAGAGTAATGGTTCAAAACATTAGAACCAAATAAGTCCAAGAGCACTTGAGTGGCTAGGGCTGTGTAACGACGGGCATTTTTGTGTAAAAAGCACACTTCTCTCGTGAGCATTCTCCTCCTTTTATTTTGAATGCTTCTTTTGAGTTTTTATAGAGTCTTACGATATTGCTGTGCATTGATGGTCTTCTCCTGAGGCAGATACTTGACCTAAATGATGTTTTTTCGGTCAGAAAACACTGAAACAATGATTTTTTTCCCCGAAATTGTTGGCAATAAAATTTTTAAATTCCCTACACCTTTTGAACATACTCGCTTTGATTATACACCTTCACCGTAAACCATTTTATTTTTTTTATTTTTTTTTATTTGAAAATTTATTTAAAAACCATTACGGATTATTACATTCATTTTACATAAAAAAATATATACATTTTTCATTTATACTCAAAATAATATTTTTTACATCTTCTGAAAAGTTTGTCTGAGTCTTTTGTTTAGTTTTGTCTGGTAGTTTATTGTATAATTTCAGTCCCTGGTTCATTAGTCTTGATTGTCCTTGTCTTGTTTTAGAAAGTTGTATATGGTATTTGTCTGATATTCTCGTATTATGTCCATGTTGACTACATTTTTTTACTAGTTTTAGTTCTTCGTCTACAATTACATTAGTGGCTAATTTATGGATAAATTTTAATGATTCTAGTTGAAGGAGTTCAGTTATATTTGATTGCTTAGTTTGTTTAAAAAGTTCTCTAGTTGCAGTTAAATAGGGAAGGTCATATACTAACTTTAATATTTTATTTTGTTGTCTTTGTAGTCTGTTTATGTCATTTTCATATCCTGCTCCCCATAATAAGTGCGTATAACATATTTTGGATTTTACATAGGCTTCATACATTAGATTTTTTTCCGTTTCGGAATAAAATTTTTGATTTTTAAAAAAAGATTTGATAATGTCGCCACTTTGATTCGTAAAAAAATCGGTAGATGCATTGATTTATTAATAAATCAATGGGTAGATGTTATTTCTTTCGCGAGTACGAAGCGGATCAAGGCACGTGGCTCGCATTTGGCGAGATTTCTTACCGACATCTTTGACGCGACTGGATACAACAACGCGAATTTACGTACTACTGTGTTCCAGCGATGCTCGCTCTGTCAAAAGACCACCCTCTACCAGTCAGTGCTGCCAATTCTCAACAAACAAAAAACCACATCCCGTTATGGTTACAGTATACTTGCATTTGAACGTGTCTCATATTTATGTGCACATTTTTCAAAGTTGTTTTGACAGCTGCCAATTCACGTAGTTTCTATGGTAATGGGTTATACATAAATAAATATAAACTGAAGATTTGTGAGGAACACTTTTACATAAAAAAATGAATGTGTATCGTACTGTCCCACATTTTTTTTCAAATCGTTCAGGGCATCGCAGTTTTAGCTATATTTTTTATGTATGTGGTCTATAAATGTGGGGTTTCGATGACACACACACGTGCAATGATTTTATATATATTTTTTTTTTTTTACAAAATACATTTTTGAAATATTAAATAGGTTAATATACAGAACATCTTATTTATAACGTTTCTACCTCTCTAATAAAGTAGATACTTGTGTTTAGAGAGGGAGATCGTTTTACATTTTTTTTTTTTTTTTTAAACAAAGTAAATTAAAATTAAAATTGAAAATAAACAAGGTAAATTAAAAATAAAAAATAAACATTCTTTGGTATGGAGTCTAGGAAGGGGTGAGTCTTAAATGTTTTTAAATTTTAGTTTTAAAAGTTTGATATTTTTTTATAGATTTTAAGTTTTCCGGAAGTTTATTAAAGTTTTTTTTACCTATGTACGTATAATGGTTTAACGCTGCTGTTGTTTTACATCTGTGCAAAATTAAATTATTAAAAAATCTAGAGTTACTTGAATTTTGCACTTCAATTGTTTTTTCTTTAAAAGTTTGTAAGATAGAGGCTTAATTAAAAATTTCTTCAATTGTTGGTATATTAAGTTCTTCGAAATATATGAAATATAGATTATTAACCGATAAAGCAAATCGTTATTTTGTATTGAATACAATACATCATATTCTGCAAGACTAAGGGCCTTACTTATTAGATTCCTTATACCAGGTTTATGTAAAGAAATAGCTATCTATACCCGGTTTAACTATTTATAACCGATATAAAAAAAACTAACTTATAAAAATGTTTATTACCTAGAAAAACAATTCACAGGTTATTTCATGCTGAATTTTTAAACAGTCGACACTGATATGTGCGCGTGCCTAGTAAATTTTATAACAACACAAAAAAACGTCAAAGTCAAATCGAGACTACTGTCAAGGCCATTAAAAACGAGACTACTTTCAGTGTAATCGAGAACATGGAAAAAACCGTTAGAAAAAGAAATCAACATTAGGAAGAAGAGGAGAACACGAATTTTTAGTTAATTCTTAATTCTCTTTTTATCACAATTAATTAAAACACATACAAACATATAACATTTCAGATATTATTTCAACAAATAATTAAAAACCATTTGAATCGCATTGAGAAGGTCACAGGACTTCAAAATTGTTTGAAATTTAAAAAAAAAACTGATAAACTATCCATATTGATTACAGAAAAATATGATTTTTGACAGGTCGCGTGCTTATTCCAGCGTTATACCACATAATGTGCAGGTATAAGTTTCTACGGTCGCTATTCCAGATTTAAACTTAGTTTAACTCTATGCGAGGTTCATAAGTAATAATTTTTGCTATACCATCAATATTCTACCACTATTCTCAAGCTTAACTTTATACCTGATTTATGAGTAAGGCCCTGACAGTACATAAACTGCTCATCTAGATAACGTCCTTCAGGACATTAACATCGTTTCTACCCTATGTCTCTATAGACATGAAGAACAAAATAACGTAGCCTATAGACGTCAAGGCGTGATATCACCCAGTCAGCCCAAAAAAATGAGCCCAACAAGTCAAATCAACGCGCTCATTCAGTTCCAGCATGTAATTCAAGTGTAGTCAGTTCAACTCCTCATTCCCTAACACTCGCGTGACATAAATAATTATTTTTTTGGTATGTAATAAATACGCATTAAACAGCAACCTCGTGTCTTCTGCCAGTCATTAACTGGCATTAAAGCTACAACCTCGTGAAACCTCAACAACAACCTAAATTTACAGAAATAACGTGTATTTTATATCTAAAATACGTAAGTGCCTTTCAACATTTAATTAAAAAGAAAACATTTGATAAGAAGTAAAGATATGCAAAATGTTTGAAACCGTATGGATTTCTTTCCCAGATTTTGTAAATGTTGGCGTTGAAAGTATATTACATTTACCTGCACGTTCAAAATATCCTTTTAAAAAAACCAAATAAGATATATAATATGAGAAGACGTAACACGGTGAAAGGTTGCATGTGGAGTGTGGAGCAATATCCTGTTGGCGTAATAAGCTTTGTACTGTACAAAACCTTCCCCTTAAACAGGGTGGCTAGGAACCATAGCCACCTGTTATTTAAATTTTGTATTATTTATTAAATAGCATAATTATACATTTTTACAATTTAAAAAAAAAATCACTTGTTATATTTTTACTAAAACTAAAATCCCACCAAGCCACTTTTTGTAGCTTGTTGGTGAAGATTATATTTATACTGACTTAATAATATTATTTACATTTATTAGAACAATGAATAACATGTAAAAATTAACAGCCGGAAAGATCAAAATAAACATGTTTATACAAATAATAATATTTAAATTTATTTTTTAAATACAAGAAAATATAAAAAAAAAAAAATATTTACACCTAAGCTACTATTCATATATGAAC
Source organism: Micrasema longulum (assembly GCF_059751315.1). Taxonomy (NCBI): domain Eukaryota; kingdom Metazoa; phylum Arthropoda; class Insecta; order Trichoptera; family Brachycentridae; genus Micrasema; species Micrasema longulum. The sequence goes on from NW_028278814.1 coordinate 58,090, forward strand.
TCTTGATCGAGTAGCCACTCTCTTATTTTGCTCTTGTTACAATGTGAGTTAAATTTAAGTTATTTTGGTAATAAATTAAAAATTCTAGGTACTAAATATTTGAGAGTTCTATTTCCATATCTATTATATACTCTTGGTACTACCAAGCCATCATTAGACGTGAAGCGTGTATTATGGTTATGTTTGAGAGGAAACTTGAATGTATTACTATTAAATTGTTCCAAAATGATGCAAAGCCACAGTAGTCCTCGAACAGGTAGAGTTTTGATTGTTTTGTACAGGAGATCATTATTACTTCTTTGTTCGTAAATCTCTGCAGGTACAATTCGCTTAACCATAGAATACTGTAGACCCTGGATCATTTTAATATTAGTTTTAGTCGAATGTCCCCACGACTTTATACCATATCTTATTATTGATTCTACTAAGGAAAAATAAATAATTTTAAGAGTGATTTTAGGCAAAATAAAAGATAACTTATAAAAAGTATAATAATATAAATAAGAATCGCATGCGATTTAAAATACAACAACAGAGATGCAGAACATTTTCGATGAGGATACGAATGTCTGACCATTTACACGTTATGGTTTAAATTATCAGTTGAAAATTAAAAATTCTTACGGTGGTAAAATCAAAATAACTTAACTCCAAAAATCACCTTGGCTGTTTGTATTTTACTTACCCACATTTAAACTATACCTACTGTAGACTTCATTTTTCTACCTAAAACCGGTTTTATTTTTAAAATATATTTGATTGTGTACCTGCCTACTTTTACGTAGTATTTTATCTATGTTTATTTATATATATATAGATATATATATATAAATACATTTACTAGCTGACCCATCAGACGTTGTCCTCCCCAAACGTTGGCTTGCCTGCTATTAGCTGAGAAAAAGACTTTTCATTGATAAGTAGGTACCTAGACTAAAAACTAAAAGTTGTTAATATTTAAATATTCAATTTAAGTAGGTACCTAGGTACTTGTTTATGGTTGAATTCTAAAACATAAAATAAGTATTTTTTCAAATTTGGCATTCTTTTTGCAAACATCAAACTCCGGTCTTCTCACTAACAGAGGGGTGTACTTATGAAGGAAAACGATTTTAAAAAATGCATTGAATTTAATGTTGTTTTAGTACTACTGAAAATACAGTAAAAGTAAATAAATGGGTAGAAGTTATAAGGAATTTCAAAAAAGGATCCTATCAAGATCCACAAAAAACATATGCTATTTGTAGACATTTAAAAACAAACTTTTTTGTAAACAAAAAAACAACATCTTTCCCTTTTTTTTGTAAATGCATTCTCTTCAAATGCAACCCTGGAAGATCAATGATTAAAACATTTATACTCCTTACTTATTTTTACATATTAGATTAAAAAATTTGAAATCCGTGAACACGCTCACCACAAAGATCTATATTTCTCTGAAGACCGCACGTAAATAGGTTAAGCCGTTTAGGGGGAGTTCAGTGACATCACACGTACAGGTGAATTTTATATATAAAAATATGATATTTAAAAAAAAAACTGTTCACTAGATACATATTTATTAACATATTTTATTTATTTTATTTTAATAGTATGATGAAACATTTTTACAATAAAAAAAAATAAAAAAAATCACTTGTTATATTTTTACTAAAACTAAAATCCCACCAAGCCACTTTCTGTAGCTTGTTGGTTAGACCTACATAATAAAGTCTTATTGTATCATGAAATATTTGAATTTTAATAATTAATATGTCATTTAAAAGCCATCTGGGCGGAAAAATTAAATAAATAAATATGGATGTTCATAAGAAGGTAAAATGACAAACGTGTTGTAATTTTTTTTAATTCTACGCCGTGTGTAAAATAGCCACAAAGCATTTTCATTTCTTTATTAAATCTAAAAAGATTATTTGTTTGCAGGAAAAAATATTATTTATGAAATTTTATTATGATATTTATTTATTATTACGTTCAAAACATCAACTTAGTGGTCAATGACAGTTAAATGTTGCAATTTTTATTCTTGAAATAACTAAAATGTTAATTCAAACGAAAAATATCATAAAAAAACCAACGATTCCATACCTACGAAACTATATCAGTATTTAAAAAAATAAATAAAAAAAACTGTACAATGAGTTACCTGAAGAAATAAAGGGAATGGAAAGTTTTGAAATATTTTTCATCAATTCATAACACCGAACAACTAATTGTTGTAAGCTTTAAATACCATCAATTTTTTTTTTTTTTTTTATCAAGAACTCATTTTTTCAAATTGATTTGAAGTACAACAAATTTTGAGTATGTCCAAATGTTTGCAGACTGGCTAAATTTTCTCCCTAGGTGATTTGATTCAGCCGAATGAATCTCACCCACGTGATAAAGGCTTCAGCTCTTTTACTTCACAAAAGTCAACAGATGGAAGAGTTGAGGAAATGTGGATGTTCAAACATGAGCAGAACGGTGAATGTTACACAGTGTGTAAAGTGGCCACATAAACCAGTCAATGACAGGTCATAAGCCCTGTAAATGCCTAGACTTCCATATTCTCTTCTCAAAAATGTTTTCTATCTCTGTTAAAATTAATTTAAATATGATTTGCAGTATTTCCATTTCCTCTTCTTTTTCAAGTAACAAATTTCACAGTTTTTTTAAGCCCTTAAAAAAAACTTTTGAGACTTACTTACGATTTTATCTTGAGTTTCGTATGTATACAATTGTTGGTAAAAATTAATGATATTTTTTGTTTGATCTAACAAAACAAACAAACCATCACGCAGTTTCTCCGCCGGGGGAAACAGAGAGAATAAAACGCCACATCACTCTATCTTTGCATATAGACCTCACTTTTTTCTCTACATGCGTACATCTTCTCGTGCACCTACGCCAATTATTCCAACTCTTTACATGCCCATCTTCAATTTCAAATTTAACTTTTATGCCATTATTATGAATTTTTTTAACTTTAACTCTAGAAGACGCATGTATCTTACGAATTTCGGACCACCATCCTTGGAACAAGCTGGCTCTTGATACTACCAAGAAGTTATCAGTTTCCATCTCAGCCTTTCTACATATATGCGTATCAACTGTTACAGGTTTTAATCTAGAGTCAACGACTAAATGGTCTATAACAGACCATTTTTTGCCCTTTTCCCACGTATACTGGTAGATTTCCTTATAAACAAAAAGTTCGTTTGACACAAAAAAGTTGTTAGAGATTTAACCTCTTAATTATTATATGCATGAAAATTGCAATATTTTAATTTAATTTTTGTTGAACTCTGAAAAAACCGACTTCTTAACTCTTAAAAGACTGTGATAAATAATCTCTTTGCGCGCAGTGATGTAACATCGTGTTACCACTAGTAAAAGACGGAATAATTTAAAGTTCAAAATTTGAAAAAAAAAAACATGGAGACATACTGTTTAATAATCCTTTTTCCATTATTTGTGCAAATAAACATATAATTTAGCCCTGTTATAGTAAAAAAAAATTAAAATCATAAATACGCCGCTCAGATTACGCGCGTGCGTTTCCCATCACTATTATCAACCGGCTGAAATCTGAATCTATTTTACACTTTACTTACTTTTGTTTTTGTCTCTTTCACACTAACACCTGCCATAGAACAGCGTTTCTGTCTTCCTTGTGATGTGTTCTATCTTCGTGCTCTTTCTTATACATATGTGTTGCTGAATTAGCGGACACTCTTTTTTCGCGTAGCGAAGATAAATATTTTTTTGTATTAACATCCAGCATAGTTGTACAAAATTCACTTTCTAAATCCGGTGCGAAATTGTCCATTTGAAGATTACAAAAAATATGAATTCATCATTTTGAAAAATAAGAGAGATATATCAAGTCTTGTGTCCTATGTCGACTAGTGTGACATCACAGCCACACAAGAGTTAAGAAAGAATTATTTCAATATTAAGTATTATTTCCATATTTTTATTCCAGTTGACGTATTTTTGTTCACTCTGTACAATAGGTATACCTTTCACCAATTCCAACCGTCTACACTAAATTCCCCTGTAGAAATTGTATTGTGTCAGCAATGTAACATCTCATTTTTCCATGTGTTCACCAACCAAAATATATAGAACATAGTAACCTAACGGAACTAAGCATGTTGTAAGAACACAAACATTATATAAAGCAACATGCGTCACACAAAATTGTTCATACAATGGGTAACATGAATATTTTATTTGAGATTTTTACAGTTATTACAAAAAAAAGGAAAAACGTTCTAACAATACTAGAGCCAATTAAAAAAATCCACTGTAAATCTAATGATACATAATATATAAAAAAAGATATAAGAAAAGAAAGAAAAAAGAGTATAACGTTATTGTATGTGTGTGACATTTGTATTCATGTGTGTGTGTGTGTGAATGTGTGTATGCGTGAATGAATGAAGGAGAGAGTTTGTGTGTGAGTATAAAAAAGTATAAAAAAAGAATAATGTAAAACTTGTTACTAGATTAAAAAAGGTACAGGAAAGAGCCTGGTAAAAAGTGTAATTATTAAAAAAAAAAAAGTTTTAACCAACTTTCGAAACCTTTTTGTTAAAATCTAAGTCAAGAAATGATGTTAATTGTATTTTTTTAAAGTATGGTGAATTTCAAAACCTTATTCTGAAAAAAAAGCATTTTTCAAAAAAAAGTAATTGATACACACTAAATGAATAATGTATGCACATATAACAAAAAATAGTGAAGGTTATTAAAAAAATACATAAATTGAATCTTCGTCGACTTGAAACGAGCGTCTTATTTTGACATCTTATTGACCAGCAACACATCAACCAGGCTACGGTACCACTACAAGCCTCAGTTACATATTGTAACCTATTTTACAATAATTGATCAGGTAATCAGCACCAAAATTTGAGATTTTAGTCGCCTGGCAATGCCCAAGCGGACGCCTGGCGACAAAATCTTAAAGCTCATGATTAAAAAAAAACATTCTAGCGCGTGGCGATAGTTGCATCAAGCAGGATATAGTTTATAAGCCAATCCATGGGACGTCGAAATTCACGTAAGTCACGGTTATTCTTTTTTTGCGAGTGCTCCAAGATGGATTTTACTTATTTTTGTGTAATTTTTTTTAAACAGGTCCTAACTAACCACAAATCCTATTTTTTTATTTGACATCATTATGTTTCTTTGACGACAAAAACACATCTTAGTAGCGTCTGCTTACGTCTCTCGAAATAAAAATTCTCGTGTTCATTCTTGTATCTCGGCCACGCCATAAATATATTTTAAAAGAATTAGGTTTGTTCAGGTTATTGCTGGAGTGGATAACACGTCTGCTATTTACAAAGCCACTTCGGGTGGATTTCGAAACATCCCGAACGGATAACGCGTCCTATATTTACGGCGCTGCGCAACAGATCTTTACCATTCCGATGTTCAGTCCGCGGTCCCATATTTTACATATAAACTGTAGTTTGAGCTATGTTACAATTTTTAAAATGGCTGTTTATACACACTATTTTTAAAACTGCAATCTTGGTAATTTTTTTTCTCAAGATGTTTTCTGTAATATGCACCAGTAGATTTACATCTCTAATATAGTAGACACTTTTAATACCCACGTTTTACACCCGTTTAACAGTACCGGCTAGTAACCAAAATCTGGTATGCAAATTGGCAAAACATCTTATTTTATTTTATTTTATTTTATTTTATTTTATTGAAATAAACGGCACTTAGTGCCTTTTACATATTAGTTACAAATACAATTAAATATACATACATGTGAGCTTAATTTAAGTAATACAGAGCATTTAAAACAATATTATTAATTTAGAAAGTCTAAGAAATATAAACTATATAAAAGAATAAAATATTACCAGTTGTAGAATTATCGATAAAAAAAGATAATTTGGTATTAGAAATACTTTAAACCAGTTAAAAAAATAACAAAGAAGACAATTTTGAATAACATTAAAAAAATATAAATATATGTATTATTATTGAAAACTAATATTTAGGTAAATAGTATATGTTTATGTAGAAAAATATACAATGATGTAAAAAAAATGATAAAGAGAAATATTTTTTACATATAAATTAATTAAGAAAAGAAACGAAAAAAGAAAAAAAAAACACTAATAAAGAAGTTTAAAACAAATTTTTAACAAAAGTAACAAATCTTGTTGAATTAGAGACATAGGGTAGAGATATAGGATATTTTCAGAATTCGGAAACAACTTAAAAAACTAAAATATATATTTAGAACGAAATTTTACGATTCTTGTGATATAGTTATCAATGTATTCAAAACTATTTACAATTTTTGGGTTTAAAAATAAGAACATACAAAAGGGCCCAAAAACGGTTTCGCATCATTATGACGTCACGCGTTATGACTGCCAACTGCACTTCTAATAAACATTGCGTACGAGTTTGGCTCCAAAACGTTATACGTGCCGTTTGTCCTACAGGGCGCGAAACGTCTCGTTTTTGGGTAATTCAAATTTGCATATTTTTAACCGCCCTAGAAAATTTATCCGATGTCGCGCGAAAAAAAGATTAATGTCTGTATAGTAGTAATTTTTTGCTTAACTAAAAACAAAAGTAAAAGAAAAACATGAAAATACCCTATTGTGGGGCGGCAGCAACTGAGGTGCAGAGATGACCTCAACCGGTATGTCAGTGTGACCCGGGTGCACTCTGCTCATGAGAGGGTGACATAAAGGCCAATTGAAGCGAATGGATGTGAACGGAGGAGGTATTTGTACTGGAGTGAACGGAAATATGCTTTCAAGAAGAAATAGAAGAACAATACTGACTAAACACAGCAACCCTCGGCGAAATTTACAATTATTTTGACGCGTAAGTGGCGATTTATCAGCGCAGTCTGTCACCTTTTAAATTAGTTTCTGGCCATTTTAATTCCCATTTTGAATTCCTCATTTAGATTTTAAAAAAGTGTCATACCCAATTCTGAGATTGAAAATGATAAAAAAATATTTGAAAAATAATAACTTAATTATACGAAGAATACAATATTGACCTTGATTTCAAAGAAATTTAACGAAAACTTTAAAAAATCTTAGTAAAAATATTGATTCCGCCAATTTTACTATTTAAATCAGTATAGTCAATAAAGTAATGCTGCAAGGAAGTTCAGGTATTTAAAGGAATATTTGTTAATATACTATTAAACTATGCCAAAATAGTTTTTTTACAATTTTTATATATTGTATTATCAGCGCTATGATTTTTTTAAGTTTTGTGTTTCCGAAATAACTCCGGGCGTGATGTCGGAGGTTCTCTTCCACTTATTCTCTATTTGTTTTGCCATTGGTCTATTGACTGCAAGCAAACCAGAAATATCATTAGTTGATTCGTATGAACCAGTGAGTTCGTTTTCATTAAAATATTTTTTATTTTTTTGTTCGTTCATTTTCAGGAAACTTTTCCGAACAATTTAATGCCCCGATATTTACCGAGAGCAAAAAAAACATTTATTGTATCCAATTTCCAGTAGGGCTGAAGTTCCGCATTAAAAAACCTGTTTATTCTGTGGTCTCGAGAAAGTGTCAAGAACTTCAAGGTTGAGATTCGATCCCGCTGTCGCAAAACTATATTCAAGTATATTCATACAATATTCAATGACGACTTTTTTTTTTAAGCCAATCAACTTGCTTATAAAAGCCCTAACAGATTGGTATTATTGAGTATATATTATATAATAACACTTAATCTAAACAATCTTAAAGTTTTTTTAAATTTACAAAGTTATTATTATAATTCTTCTGACAAAGGTATATAAAAAGACTTGTTAAAAAGGGCCCCAAATTTAGCAAAAAAAGTTATGTATTCGAATTAAGTATTTAATTATTTCGTTTTGTATCAAAACATTAAATATAAAAAAGATAATGTTATTAATATTAAAAAAAATACCGATGAATTGTTTTTTTTTGTAATTTTGTGTATATGTATAAAAAAATAAAAAAACAGTTATAGAAAATAGTCAAACAATTAACTCGTTCATAAAATAAATCGTAACAAATTTCGTGAAAATTATAATTTTAAAAACAAATTTTCACTCATCATTTCACTTTTAATATTATTTAATTTCTATGATACATATTTGTGCTTATAAAAAATAAAATCACAATGAAACTAGGTAATATGTTTTTCCGATAACTAATTATCTACGTATGACAACCCTATTACAAATAATTAAGGTTCTCATCGTATCGTAATTATACAAGTATCTCGGTACAAACTATTATTATAAAAATTAACATTCTTTCGAAGATTTTCACATTTTATTTAATTTCGTGACATGATAAATATTATGATTAATGACTTCAACTATTGGCGTTATTTAGCTTAGCACCGCCCCGTGTTAAACCTTCCAAGATACATTTTGTGTAAAGATGATTCAATCTCCAATCACAAAAGCTGATTATGAGTTAGAGGTAGATAGGCGGTGATCACTGAAATGAAAAAAAGAGGAAAAAAGTAAAATCCATTGGCAAAAGTAAATTGGATTCACCGTGGAGAAGTGAAAAAATATATAAATATACAATATGTATATTCTACTTTGAGCAATAATGTTATTTCTGTAAGTGTGTTTAACATTGTTTGTTTAACTTTTAAAATTGAACAAGCTAAATTTTCTCAAATTTTCCTCTTTTCACTTTTTCCGAATACATTAGACATTGAAGAAATCGTCACAAAAAACTTAGCATTTTCAACAAGGATGATGTTGAGGAGTGGATGAGGTGTGAAGAAAATCTCGTTCTGGGAGAAGGAAACTTTGTAACTAGACTGTATTGTTAGGAAGGAAGGTTGCGCAACTCAACTAACCTGCTGATGATGAGGCGTTATGACGTTATGAGTGCAGGAACCTGGCTGGTGAAGCTGGTGGTCGTAAGACGCTGTCACAGCTTGTATGGAGTTGGCGGTCTAAAAGGACGCTGGCTCAGCCCTCTTGATGATAGATTTTGTTTATATAAAAGCACTTCACTCGGTTGATGTTATTTGTGTGCTGAAAATATAATGTTTTTTCCGGCACTCAAACGTAGAATTATTGTTACATGGAGTGCGCTAGGAAATAGGAAGGACGGGTAGGAAGGTATGTATATATTAGGTTGAGCGTTGGTTCGAACAGTTGAAATGATGTAAGTCGTAAAGTTTGTATTTACAATCATACTTCTTTATGCTTAAAAAAACACCTGAATTAGCTATTTTTGTTAACCTCCGCTCTTAGCGGAGCAGAAATGGTTGAACTGGCAGGGATAAAGCGCATCGGATTTGCCTTCATTGCTTGTCTTTAGCTCTTCTGGGGCCTCCTGAAAAGAAATGCCAGTCACTTCTGTCACCAAGTCTATCCACCTTAAAAGAGTGCATCTATGAGATTGAGTTCCCTTTACTCGTCCTTGTACTATCAATGTTCTTATGTTGTCTTTTTGCCTCGTAACGTGGTCAAATTACCAAAAAAACACAGATTTGCACAGTGGAAGAAATACACAGTTCAATACTCGTTCTTGGGTAATGGAAACATTAATTCTATCGGTTTTCCATTGTATTTGCAACATAATACGCCAATGATCAATACCATCAACTTTATAATGAAATTTCCCAAATATTACCAAAAATAAAAATACAGGATTTAGCCACTTGGTGAATTGATAAAGATCAATTTTAACGAACGATATGAGTTTTACGAAATTTAATCAAGGTCGTCATTGAAGCTATGGAAGTCTCGTAAGTGACGGAAATAATGATATTTTATTGGATTTATTACAGTATTATATAAAGTATTACATATATTATTCTGATAGATAATTCATTTCAAATGCCTATTTATATCTATATGACTCTGTTAAAATTATATATTTTATTTAATTGTTAATTATACCCCGATAAAGAAGCGTGTGTATAACTGTTCATTTTTTTCTGTCTTTAGTTTGAGTAATTTTTTTTATATTTATAAGTTATTTCTTGTTCAAATACCATGTAAATTGTACAAATTGAATAAGGCCATTAACAAATACATAAATAAATATGTTTAAAGAAATCAATTTTACAAAAGAAAAATATTTTGATAATTTTGATACATTATTGGTTAAGATTATTTAAATAATGGAATCAATGTGATTATTAACAAACAAGTTAAAATAAAAAAAACATCATTTTTTAAAAAAATTAAGCAGTATGATGTGAACGGCTTAAATTTTAAAATAAAGTTTCACTTTAAAACTCAAAATCCCGCCCGGAAAACGTCAAGCGTTAATAAAATATAACCACGAAAATAATTTCTCCCATACATCACCATTCTACTTGAATTGTGAGCATTTGTAAGGCTTTAGAGGAATCGACGACGCGGGTATTATCATCAATAATATTCGCATAGCCATTTTTCTCTTTCCATTTTTTTCAAAGGCCGTGTTTGGTTGTGCCAACGTAGGAGACGCATGGAATAATAAGCAGTGACCTCGTGCCGGGGTCAGAATCGCAAAGTGAGGAATATTAAAGGAACTCGCCGAGATTTCTGGGATAAAGGACAAGTTTCGGCAGCACTAATGGTGAATATTAAATGAGATTTAGATGATAAAAGGAGAAACGTGATTTTTAACAGTAAATATAATTCATTTTTTTGTCAAAATTTCATCTGTTTGCCCCAGGGTTGCCAACCGTCGAATTTATTATTGTTTTCTTAAAAAATAAACGCGCTGTGAAGGGTTAATACATTTGATCTGAATAATTTACAATCAATGTGATGATCTTTTTTGTCAATTAGATGCGGAAAAAATATATCAGTAAAACATATAAATGAAGATACTGTATTTTTCGGACCATATGACGCTCTTTTTAAGTCTGGAAATTCAACCGAAAATTGGGGTGCGTTTTGTCTCATGTCCAAAACATTTTTTTTCTTTCAAAAACTGAGAGAATAATTTAGCGGTGCGTGTTATGGCCTGATGTGTCTTATTGTCCGCAGAAAACGGCTTATGTCATATGTAATCATCAAGCACTTAAACAAAAAAAACAATAAAAATATGTGAGTAAATGACGTTTTACAATGCAAAGTTGTTTTATTGTTTTTATTTTAGTTATAAGGGAAGTAAATGCAATTCTATTCTATCTCATTCATAAACCATTCCGTATCTAGCTTTTAAAAGACTTTATTGTAGCTCTCGACAAAATTTAAATATCACACGGTAAACAGAAGATAGGGGCTTGTTTCAAGAAATGTAAATGTTAGTACTGGTATTTAAATATACACGTGTATATTTGCAGGAATCGGTTTCTTCAAACATATATTGAAGATATTACTGACTACCATTATAAATAACGTTTTGTATTTTGATAAATTATACACGTCTTGACGCATTGAGGTGATATCACTATTCTTTGAACGTTAAAGAGATGTTAACAAAATATGATTTAGCTTACAATTAAACCTAGGTATTCTTAAATTTATAATTTTTTAGCCAAATCAATTTATAAAATAAACAATAATTAATTTATCAAATAATAAGTTTGAAACCTAGACCCTATTTCCAGTTGAAAATAATAGTTTATAATAAATTTAATTTACGTTATATGAAAGTTTATAATATATTGCAACAGAGATAGAGAACATTTAAGAGAATGGAGTAAACAAAAATTTAAGCATCTATAAGGCTTATGACACACTGTGTAACATTCACCCATATTTAAACATCTATATTTCTTAAATTCTTCCATCTCTTGATGTTTTTGAAGCTAAAAAGCTGACACCTTTTTTGATAAAGGTGAGAATTATATAATTAAAATATTTCACATACATCCTAGTCAACGCCTAAAAATATTTAAAAAAATACACTTTTTCTTGAACTGTTCAGATTAATCATCAATGTTTTAAATTCAAATGTCAACAGATGGAAGAGCTGAGAAAAATTTGAATGTTTTAACACATGCCGAATAGTGAATTTGTATGTGTATAAAGTGGCCGCTTAAACCTGCCAATGATAGGTCATAAGCCCTGTAGACGCCTACATTTTCATTCTTACCCTTTAATTACATTCACCTAGTTTTTTTTTTCATTATTAATATTATTTCCATGTTTGTAAATACCAGTGGCGAGCCGTGATTTATTTTATAAGTAATCTATAAAAAATGTTCATTAATTTGTACTACATATAAGTACTTATATAACATGTAAGTAATGTAATTATAAATGACTATTTTTTTGTAATTCTGTGAAAATCAACTCAAACAATAATTTTTACTAACCACGCGATAAACGTTGTTTTATTCTACACTATTTTAATACAATACGTGCACAATAGTTTATTAACAAATACCACAATGACATTCCGCAGATATTTTCACTATGATCTGTCATTGACAGTACTGTCAAGACTTGAGCACTGGCCGATTTCTTTTAAAATGAATAATGCCTAAAACGGCCACTGCGAACGCCACCTGTCCTATGTGATCCCATCAAAGAAAAATAGTCCTTCGGAAATAATGTTCAAAATACTAGTTTCCAAATCGAGAATCTTCTTAAAATTTTTGTAATCTGCAAGTTTGTTTTAGTACTAAAAAAACCGACTTGGGTTAAAGACGAAAAATACAGTGTACTTTTTTGTATGGAAGAATAAGCTGAGGTAATCGGCTAGTTTCATCGTTCAGTAAGAATGGACTGGGCGCTGGCACTGGGTGCGCTTCATAGATATTTTTTTGTAGAAAGATATAAACGGTGATTTATAATAAATGTCAATTACTTTTTTTTTCCCCATAAACATGGTTACTATAATTTATTATTATTTAAAGTCAAATATAATGGTAAGCTGTGCATAATCGCTTACTTTGACGATTCGCCCCTGGTAAATACTTACTACAAACTTTTAAATAACTTTTTTACTTTGATTTTCCTACTTTCAAAAATGTTTTTTTCCCTTCTTTTTTGTACTTGAAAAAATAAAAATACTTAATTGATAATCTTAAAAGTAATGACAATGTAATAAAGAAACTTAACTGGTCCATTAATATTAAGTTTAACTTTGTATTCTATAAAACTATGTAATTGTACTCCATGTTTCTTGAATGAAAAAATTTTTTGAAAATAAATAAGATACTCCCTTAACGTGGATTAAATCCAGCTACTGTCAACAAAAATATGAATAAACTCAGAACATTGTTGATACAGGCTTATATTATTAAATGTTTTGCAGCTTCAAAGCGCAAGGACGAGTGGAATTATGGCAAAATATTTTCAAAAAGTTTACTAGAAATAAAATACATAGAGCAAGTTTTATATAAATGAAGTATAAAGTAACTAAAAAAGTTTTTTTTTCTCCCAAATTTTGTTTTTCTCATAAAAAAAGGTAGCTTCTAAAGTAACGCATGAGTTTACAATAAATACAACCCATTTTCCTGGTTTACTTCGTAGTTCACCATTACTATGGGGACACAAACGAACCATATATTATTACGTTTTTCTAAAAGACCTCAGTTATACCCTTGTAAGAAAGTGGTGAAACAATCATTTGTTACTCCAGAAGGTGCCAGGGACGGGTGGAGCCAATGGTATACTTCAGGAGTACTGAAAACTGAAAACATTTCAGAGGTTCTGAAAGAAAACGCGGCTTGATAACGGAATATAGATTCTAAAGATTACTGTATTTTTTTTTAATCAAATAATCAAACATTTCAATCTTAAGAGTAATAAAATTTACAAATGAGATTATACTTATATATTCAGTACAGTTACATACCCACACATCTGAAAAAGTTATCATTGCATATAAAATCCAACATTTTTAAATTTTTAAGTAGATGACATCAATGAAAGGGGAAAAAATAAATGTTTTTTTAAAAATATTTTTTGGCGATTGTATTTTTTGCTAATAATAATATCATTAGATAGGTCGAAAATTCCTAATCAAAAGTTAAAGCTTTTAAAACATTCGATTTATATTACTTTGTTTGGACATAGTTTTTGCTTTTAAAATAATCTAATATCTTTAATTAAAAATATTTTTCTGAAACATTTCAGTTTGTAAATGAAAATCCTTAATGGATGTTCGTTGTTCGATGAAACCGGTCACTGTTTTTGACAAATGTGTGGATTAAAGTATCACTAGTTTTTCATTTTTAAAATATTTTATTTTTTTGTTTGACAAATCAAAAAAAAAATCCAAAAATTAAAATTACCCCTCCTGTTTATGAAGTTGAGTGATTTAAATTATTTTTCATCGCAATATTAACAATTATCAGTATAAATGTAAGAATTGCTTTAATTAATAATAACTGCTACTACTACCATCACGCTATTTCCCCGAAGGAGTAGGCAGAGAGAATAGACTGCCACACACGTCTGTCGTTACATAAGTATTTTAATTTACACACATTAGAAACTAGATGAAAATTAAATGATTTGTTATTTTTATTTAAAATATTAAATTCAATATTTGACTGTTCCGAACTGTTGAAACTAATTAACTTGCGAGTGCCCGGCTGGTTTACTCGATTGAATAAACTCTTCTATATTAATGTATCTACAATAAACTACAGTGCAGACTCGCCAATAAATATAATTCATGTGTTTGCAAATGAATACGAAAACGATATAGATATATTTAACACAACACTTTTAAATTTTTAAAAGCAGTGTATTTATTTATAATCTCCAAATTTAAATGCTTAAATAATACTTTGTTGTTATACATTGCATACCTTTTATTGACTTATATCTGTATTTTTAATTTTTATTTTTCTACATTCTTGTAATTTTAAGGTTCTTTTAATATAACCGATGGAAAAAAATGAACTTCTGTTCTCTCTACTGGAATTCATGTATGTATGTACTTTATGTAAGATTAGTTTTTATATACTTTTATTTTCTTATTTTCATTACTTCATTTAAATTTTGTGCAACTTTTGCATTAAATATACATCTATTCTTTATATATAAATATATGTCAAACTTTTAAAAGCCTACAAGGCGATTAAATAAATAAATGAAAATAAAATAATATTTTTAATTGAATCGGCATTCACTTCGTAACACTTCATTATAAATTATTATGAAAATAAAACTTTGTTATCAGTGTTACACAATTTTATACTTTAACAAGAACACAACTATAGTTTCGGGAGAGCACTCCTCCCATCGACGGGTGATATAAAACTAATATAATAAACACAGAATATTGTTCACAATGTCATCGAATCTAAACAAAAAATAAACAGATTAATCAGTGAAACTTAGAGCAGGGGGGTTTTTTTCCCTTATCTAAGGTGTTGGCATATGAATGGATAGTTATCTTAAGTACAGATATGAAAACATGGACAGAACATTAAGTCGAATTTATTTCTTAAAATTTAGCACATAAGTGGAAGTTGCAATAAGTAAGTCTAAGATTTAATGTGTGGGAAGACATCGCTCTGTAAAAGAATAAAATTGTGTAACACTGATAACAAAGTTTTATTTTCAGAATAATGAAAATAAAATAAATTATTTCTAAAATAATCCTAACAAACATTTCTAGCTTTTTCTACATTTATACATCTTGCCATATATGTCCTTTAGTTCAACCTGCTTTTGACATGGCCAGACTTAAGATTTTGTTTAACTGATCAATAGAATAAAAATAATTGTATAATAAGATTAATAATAAAATGTGCGTATATTGGAGATTGCTTATTTGTATAAGTTACTTAATACATTGTTATCTTGCATCTATCGGTGTAAGATATACCAATTTATTAATGTTAGTAAATTATAGTATTTGTAGTGTTGTCCACTAAACGACTTTTTATATCTACAGGTTTCGAGACGTACCCGTCTCAGGACGCTCACTCCACCAACATGCAAATACTAAAATGCACAATCCTGACTAAGATACGGTTACGTCTCGAAACCGGTGGAAAAAAAAGTATGTAAGTGGTTGAATACTATTATTTAATTACATTAAAAAAAAAATACTACAAAGTTAATGCTTTAAACATTAATTAAACCAACTAATGTTAAGAAAAAAAATCAAAAGTTTACGGTTAATGAGTTACTTTACGAGTAAAAGGTTCATAAAATGTGACTCAATGAGTTGGGAAAATAAAACTTCAATTAAAAAAGCGTATTTTCCAATTGAATTTTGCAGTATTTTGAATGTGTTTAAATTTTCTAATAATCTCAACTAAGGAGGATTTCATGACAAAGAAATAAGCCCTTTATATGCCTAAACTCCCGTATAAAGTTTTTCCATCACTATTGATAACATCTTGACAAATGTATTTAGTTTACTCTACTTAGAATAAACATGAAATAATATAACAAATGGAGACAAAGATTTACGATAGAGGTAAAATGAAATGGCGTCTTATGGCATTGATAGAGTGATTTTAATCTGAAAAGAAAGAGTAAACTTTTCCGAAAATGTTTTTGCTTCCTTAACAATATTCCCACATACCTTTCTTACAACTTTATTATTGAAAATTATTTGTCAACTTCTTACAAAAATACTTTTTCTTTTTTTCAATTCAAACAATTGTATTAAATTTGGTTTTGATATTGTGGTTTTTCAATGCCGAACTTGAAAGAATCAATAATTTTGACCGTGTTTTATGGTATTTCATAAACTTATTTTTCGCTTAAACTTAGATATTCAAACTTAACATACATATTTTTTTTTTGTGAAAAGAAGTAAAACAGAACAGAATGTAAATTGGTTGGATTCGAGATAAGAGTTTAAAATTATTTATTTGTTTATTACGGTTATTTACAACACACATGCGACTTTCAAAATAATTATTCGAAATTGAAGTTTACTAATTCTCTTTAATAATATTAATGATAATAAAAATCATGGTTTATTAACAAAAAAAAACATTTTTTTAATCTACTATATACACACTTAAGTAATAGATGTCTCTGGATCATGTCTAGTCTGCTCAACTAGGTACAACCTGTTTTAAGGCAGATATTTTTATGCAAAATAAACAATAATATTACTTTTTTTAATGTTTGAAGCACTTGCTTTGTGGAACATTTCAAAAACAACAACAACAACAAACCATCACGCCGTTTCCCCGTGAGGGTAGGCAGAGAGGATAGAACGCCACATAAATATATCTTTGCACATAGATCTCGCTTCTTCCACATTCATACATCTTCTCATGCACGCGCGCCGATTATTCCGACTTTTGACATGCCCATCTTCAAGTACTAGTTGGATTTGGTAATGCCATGTCTTTCTCGGTCTACTTCTATTTCGGCATCCATCAATATTCGCATTGTAAATATTCTAAGCCGTTTTTTCGCTGTCCATTCGTTCTACATGTTCAAACCAGCGCAGAGCTCCTTTCTTGATTTTGTCGATAAAGCTTGTCTTAGCCTTACATAAGGTACGGATCTCAACATTTGTGCATCTATCGTACGTAGTTTTACCACACATTCGCCTGAGAGATCGCATTTCGACAGCATTTAGCCTACTTTCATCCCTGTTTTTCCAAGTCCATACTTCGCTCCCATACATCAGGGTCGGGACCAGGACTCCGTTGTGAACTGCTTATTTTGCCTCTTGCGACAAACATTTATTTGCCAAGGTTGATTTAAGTGCTCTCTTCACTCTTATTATTATTTTATATATTAAAATAAAATCACCTTATTAATAATATTTGGCTTATTTATATAGCGCCATTTTCATAAAAAATCTCCTCAAGGGCACTTTGTTTGTATATACCACATATATTTTTATAATTTGACAACCAACTGTTTTTGAAAAAAAATGACAACCCTGAAGAAAGCATAGTATTGCTGAAACTAGTTGGTTATCAAATTATAAAAATATAAGTAGTGATTTTCTTTTTATATATTAAATAACAAGAATACCTACTAGTTAATTTATTATACAGTTAGATAAAATAACTTCAAACCATTTATTATTTATGAACGTTTTGAGTAAATTTTCCGATTTTTCTCTACATAAACTCATAAAAAAATTTTTTACAAGTTTATTTAATTAAATCCAGGTCATGATTTTGCCATTTCTGAGTAACATATTTAATATTTTAGGGCCCAGAAACCTGAATTTTACTTAAACATTTGTAGTAGACCTCATGACTCATCCTCTAGTTTGACTTCTGGCGTTGTGGGAGTGTACTTTTTTGGATTTGGTAGAATAATTTGCTTTTACAAACATTATTATTTAAAAAAAATAAATTTGTCTTATTTCAAAGATCTCAAATTTTTTAAATAACTTGAGTCTGGGGTTCCTAAAGGGCTTTTTAAAAATTATTTCAATCATTGATTTTTGACAAAATTTGAGAAGCTTTATTATTGATTTATTGATGCCTACTTTTGACTATAATTAAATGCAGCAACGACAATAATAAGGAATAATGAATTTGTCCATACTCTAAGAACTAAAATAAACACCAGATCATCGACAATGTACAAACCTCCAGAGTACTATCGTGCTGGTAGACCGAGGGGTTGATTTTCTACATTTTCTGGAGATAGAGAGACGTGGAAAAGTTTAATTTATGTTTAACTATTAGAGATCATGATCTTTAGTCATGAAAAATCTGACTGCAGAAGAAGAAAAACCAACAGCAAAAAAAAAGTTGCTTGAAACCATCTTCAAAATTTAATTAAAATTAATGTTTAAAAACGTGCTGCAATTTTTTTATTGTCTGCTTTGTTGGAGTGAATCAATATGCCAAAAAAACAAAGTACTAAATTATAATTACAAAAAAATGATACATCAAAATATAATTTTTTTAAAAACATAAATAAACAATCTTTGTTATTGAGGGAAGAATACTTAATTCAATTCATGTAAACAAAAACGGGAAACATCTGACCATTTGAACGTCTTAACTTTTTGATTTATCATAAAAACATTCAAAAAATTGGATTGTCTCATTCGCCCAAACCAATATTGAATCAACTGCTACGCAAGTGTATAGTTTATGTTAGGTTTTTGTTATTTTCATTGTGTGTTTTGTAATATAAATAATATAGATGTACATAAATACCTTGTTTTTTAAACTGTCTAAATATTTGTTAATTATCTTTGCTTTTTTAAGTTAGTCTTCTTTGTTTTTTCTCAAATGTAATTTAAAAAATATATATTGATAAGTGTCCTTGGCACGGGGAACCCCAGTGAGGTCACATTATTTTTATTATTAATTATTGTCTGTAAGCAAAAAATATGAATAAATACAAATAAAAAATAAATAAAACCTTTAAATTTTATTTAAAAAATATTCATGTTTTAAAATTGTGGACTATTGACAAAAATGGAATCTTACAAAGAGCCTTTTTATAGCATCTATAAAAGGAAATTAACAATGAGGTTAATTTTAGCACTCGTTATGAAAATAGCTCGTAGGGGTAAAAAAGCTCATTAGTTTCTTTAGCGCATTCTCCGAATAATATTTCGATTCACGCGAGCGTACGTGAGTGAATACAGTGACGGTTTTTTCAGAAATCTTTAGTACCTGGTTTCAGACCACACGAAGCCTCCGATAGTTCGCCGGAAGCAGCACGATCGACGCTCTGCTCCTGATTCTCGTCACGCGGCACCACTTGTCATATATCCGCTTTTTGTTGTGACCACATCCGGCCACATTATAGTCAACGAAAATCGACGAGCGGGGCTTTCAAACGACCCTTTGTCGGCCCCTAAAGGACGGAAACTCGTTGTTCGGTATATTCAATATTTTGAAAATGCATTCTCGTGCATATTTTTCATTTGATGTTTTTACATAAAAGTTAGAAATAAAACTGTTCATTATTTTGGTTTTTGCGGGTATTGATAAGTTACCATGCAGTTCAAATAAACAATATGGTAATATTAAAAAAAAAAAAATCTCTATTAAAATTGATTTAATTATTTTTTTTGCCTAACAGATATTTATTTATTTAGAATTATGCTAAGTTTTGCACACGCAAATACTCGAATGAACACATAAATTTGTCATTTTTAAAAACGTTTGAATTCAATTTTGTTACTTTTCTTAGCTCAACATATCCGATTGTATTCTTTTTATTTTATATTATTTTAAATCTTAAAATATTAATTAATTTCTTTTCACTAAATAAATAAACCAAAAATATAGTTGCTGTGATTTCACACTAGTTGACATACGAAACAAGACTTGATATATCTATCTTATTTTTTTATATGATGAAGCTGTATTTTTTACAATCTTTAAATGGACATTTTCTCACCTGATTTGGAAAGTAAAATTTGTGTTTCTATGCTGGATTCCAATGTAAAAAATATTTATCCTTGCTACCTGAAGAATGATGTCCGTAAATACAGCAATACATCTGAATTAGAGGGAGTACGAAGAAAGAACACATAATAAGAAAGACAGAGACGCTGTTCTGAAGCCGCCGTAGCCGGAGTTGTGTGAAATAAATTCAGTCGGTTGTTGACAGTCATGAGGGACGCACGCTTGAATTACGAGAGACGAATTTATGTGTTTTTTGTTGCTATAATAGAGCTAATTAATAAGTCAACTTTTAAAAATAATAGAAAATGAATTATTAAACTATATGTCTCCGTGTTTTTTTGTTTCACTGTCTGAGTTTTGGAATATTCCATCTTTTGCTTGTGGTAACACGATGTTACATCATTGCGCGCAAAGGGATTATTTCTCTTAGGAGTTGAAAAAATAAGTCCGGTTTTTAGGATAAATTTTGGGTTTTTTATATTTTATTATGAATTTGAAAAAACAAAAAAATATCGTGTTTAAAATGAAGGTGTTGTCAATCATAAGAACGTGAAATAAAACGCAAATCACGATAAAAAGTTTGTAGCAATTATTACGGAGCGGATTTATGAACCCATGAATGATTAAAGTTAAGAAATTATTTTATTTGGTTTACATTCAAACATGTTGGTGCACATGAATATACTTTTTTTAGTATTTTGAACGACCCATAATAACAAAGAAAACCAATTGGTCCCGAAACAGTGTCAATTTTCACTATTTTCCCCTAAAATTTCTTCTGACCCTAGTAACGAACGGAAAAAAAACATTCCTCGCAGAGCCCAGTTACAAACCGATCGGACATTTCTAAGGCCGGCTAAGGGCACTTCACGGAATAAAAGATTACGATTTACCGTCGGGCCCTTAGAGCCGATATTGTGAGTCCAAAATGAGTTTAGCCGGAGTACCCTATTTCTTTCCGGACTCAATAAGAACCGAGGATCGCACAATGGGCGGACGTGGACGCCGGTTGGACGGATTGAAGTTGATCGTTTGGAAGTTTCGAGAAAAATAACAGAGTTCTTGTAACAACACAACGTCTTAGTAATGTAAAACGTTGTACACAATTTTGTTATTTTTTTTTTGTATAAAGACATTTTTATATATTTTACCTCTTAATTTCTAAGACGTAAGCTTTTGTGTACTATTTAAACCTTTTTTATTTTGTGGAATTGAATAGTTAAAACTTTTATGTAATGAATAGATAAAAGTAGAATCTATTTTTAATTTCATTCAGTTTTTTTTGTATTCCTCGTCATTAAGTCGTGTCACTCGAAAACCCTGTTATTTTTTATGTAGCTACGCTGGTAGTTTTAATTTTGTTCTATGTCCAGGTGGATAAAAAAAACACAGTTCTTTGCGTAGAATATAATAGATCCAGAATCCTAGACAAGACGTTTTGGCTCTATGGTCACTTTTAGGGAAAAATATTTAAAAAAGTGTTCGAGTGGAGATAAGTCAACCGTGTAGTGTATTCTCCTAACATTTTAAGAGTCCTGGGTTCAATTTCTAGCAGGGTCAAAGTGCCATTTTTTTTTAATGGTGGCTGAAAACTTTAATATTTAACTGTCCCTGGACTGGTCCACAAACGTAAGACTGATAAACTGTGATCGAAGTACCAATTCAGTGCCCTATGCATCATTTTGTGCAAGTAAGATTATGATCATAAAAGTAATGGAGAATAAACGTATTTGTGATCTCTTAATATTATTATTGAAGCAATCTCTAAGCTGTTTTTAATTTTTACCTATGCTGTGTGAAATAATTTTACATCATTCTAAATTAAATGCGGTAAAAAATAAATTAAAATATAAATACGTGTTGTCAATCCAAAAGAGGAAACTTACTTTAGAAATTATTAGATTTTTTATTGCCGTTCGACAATAATGCGCATTTGTAAGGATTTTTTTGTTGTTAAAATTTAAATAAATATTAGACATTCAATTATTATATTCTCCTTACACAAACACTCAAGATAACGTTTTTTGGAAATTTTATTCTACTTTATAAAGATTCGAAATTTCATGAACTTTCCATATATTTTATGAATTTTGTTAAACGTAAGATTAAACTTCATACAATGAGCGTTGGGAGCGTAATATTATTATTATTTGAATAAAATATTGAAGTTTAAACGGTGTGTTGCAGAATCACAATAGCAAGCATGCATTAAGGGGTTGATCACGTTGGCAGATTTATTTTATTTTTTACCGTAGAAGTATTAGATGTTTAACATTACATTTACTGGAAGGGATCAGAACATAGTAATTCGCTTTGAATTGGAATTCGGAACATCCAATCGAACGTAGTTATGCAGAAAGTAGCCAGCCAGAGAATAATAAAACTGAGATAATAGCACTTTTGTGAAAAGAGTAAATAATCAAACCTACCGAACAGTTGCAATGTTTTTTAGTTTAAAAAATTATAAACAATGCGTACATTCGGTTTTTTTAAAAAGAATTCAATTGTTTATTTGACTGGCTCTAGTGATTTTTTAAGTCGGGTTAACCACACAACCTAAGATGTGATTTTTACTGAAAAGAGCCAGCTTTAATTAAACTTGATGTATGCTATGTAATTATGCATTGAACATTTCATCTAATATTTATACGAGAGTATTTTATTGAAAAAAAATCACTCAATTAATTTGTAATAATAATTATTCAAATAATTTGGTAATTTTTGAAAGTCTGGCTGACAACACAACTTAAAATATGAATTTTGCTGAAAACAGCCAGATCTAATATTAAATGATACCTTATTCTAACATAATATATATAAGGTAACATTCTGTAGTAAAATTTATTGTCAAATTACAATTAAAGTATTTTTTTATAACAGGTATTTTGAAATGAATAAAACATAAAAATTATCAATTCACAATTTAAAAAATACGGTATACCTTAAACCCGTACGACTTTTTACCAGAGACATCTCTCCTTTATCGCATCGACAGTGTTCAATATTTTGGTAGAGCATATTAAGCTCTCGAAAACAAAAACCATTTTTCAGAGAGGAGTAAAGGACTGAATCTTCCTCAGTGGTGGGGATTTGAGTGGGAAACTCCTAAATAATTTTTCGAATCAATAACTTCACTTTTTACCATATTTATGTGCCATTTTGTTATTTTTGTTATGTTTCTGATCCTGTTTAATTTTTGTTTTTATTTGTGATGATATTATACCCATATGTATGTGTCAACTAATTGCTCGTCCTAACTCAACATAGGACTTTTAGTAGAATGGACATAAAACGTGTGTCTCACATAATGCTTAATATACAACCTTCAAGTGAATAAATAAATAATTAAAAGATAAATGGAACTATCAAACAAAAACACTTATGTGTTCATTTATTTCAATTTATTTAAGAGAACAAGATTTTTGGAAGCATTCATTTTCCCATTACAATCTATAACGTAAGATTTTTCTATTGCTGTGGGTGTTTTCTGCATACTAACAAATGCCATTTTTGAAATCAAAACTATTTTCAGAAGGTGACTATTACAGATTTTTTGTGGATATATGCCTGGATGTTTTTGGCAGAACATTAAATGACCTGACTGCACCCGTTTCATTTTTTTATTATTGTGGATTGGCTGTTTTCTGAATAACTTCGGTCAATCGACGTTACTGCAGAAGAATTGGAATACAGAGGAACAAAGAAGTTACCGGGAGAACAATTAAAATACTCGTTAAAGTCACCGAAGGCCACCTTTCGTAGTCAAAGGATGGTATTTAATTATTTTAGTTGCTGTAAACTCACTGCAAACATTTATTTTTAGTGTAATAGTTTGAAGGAAAATTTACGATAATGAAAAAATATATTACTTAGAATTTTGCCAAACTTATAAAGTTAAAGAGTAAATATTAAGTGTTTTTAATCGAACTCTCCATTATTTTCAAACAGGTTTTATTGTTTGGTCAGTCCAATGCATTTCAGGTATTGTACACTGATAACTATTACTCCTTTTTAAAGTTATTCCGAATGCTTCTTATATGGAGCACTTTACTTTTGCTATAGCACTGATTCCGGTATCGTGAAGATGATATCGAAATGTTTAATTTAGCCTGTTTGTACAACACTCACTTCACTTTGCATGAAATATACTGACGCAGGATATGATAAATATTTATCAGAGAGACAACTTTTGACATTTGACTTGCTCACAGAACGGTAGAAGAACAAAAATTTGAAATAGGAAGGATTGGGATGGAAATGAGACATTTACAGTCTTATATAAGTTGCTAGTTTAGAAAATGTAAATGATTAACAGTTATAATAGGGAAAACTTACTAGAACATAAAAAAAAATTGTCTCCGGGCAGATAAAAATATACAGTAGATCGGTATATGAAAAAAAACAGAACCCTAAATTAAATTAAAATAATAAAAAAACAGTTTAAAATACGCATTACCAAAAGGTACATTTCCATAGCTCCTTAACAATTTTTAAAATGCTCGGTTGCAAATTATGTAGGTTTGCATGAGTCAAGTATTGTCGCAACTTGACATCCTTTTACCCACAGCCACTTTTCACTTCCTACCTCAGTATCCTTTGATCAGCAGCCACATTAAGACCTTGTGTCATACATCGCGCGTTTATTTTGTTGAACGTGTGTGCCACATTATAAAAGTTTGTTTCCACCAACCACCAGTTTTGAACTCCACATCAGGGTCTATCTTCGTGTTAGTGCTGCCACAAGTGTGAAGTCAGCTCTAACAAGTTCATCCAGAACAAAAAACAGTCACCTTCCTATTTCATCTCATTTGCTGGGATTGTGACCGATCGACACGGCATACCGCATATCGAGGAAACTCTTATTTTCACAAAATTTAATTATAATCCACTCCACTAAATAATATCGTAAAAGCTCTAGAGCTTCGCCCCCGCTATTTCACGCCCCGCATGCACGTGGGAATTTGTTTTTCCACCAATTTTATTTAACAGATATTGTCACAATAACAACGTTATATTGATGCTAATTTTTCTTTTACAAATACTGATTCAATTTTAATATTTGTTTTTACGTAATTTTTTACAATTTTCTATATTTAAAATAATAATTTCGCCTATAATTTAGTTTTCAATAGATTCATGTAACGAGTTTTTCCATCCAACACTGTAAAAAAATATACTGACAGGCCGGAATCATGGTTTAACGGGTTTTTATTTTAAATTTATTTGTAGTTATCTATGGTCGGTGTAGTGGTCAGCGCGTTAATCTACCATACAATAGGTCTTGGGTTCAATTCCCAACATGGTTAACGTGAAATATTTATTTTAAAAAATCTGTTTTTACACTATAATATTTCATAGTTCCTGGACTGGTACCTGAAGCGTAAGACGGGTCATTTTACCTTCAAGTAACAAAAATAATCAAGAAACACTGCAATTGAAGTACCAATGCAGTGCTCTGTGCACCATTAGTTGTGAAAAGGGAATGATGATGACGATTCATCTATTCTTATAATAATATTACATAAATTGAACATCCATATTTCTTAAATTCTTCCATTTGTTGATAGGCAAAATAGTTGATGTTGCACAGTGTGTAAAGTGGCCACTCTAATCAGCCAATGATATGTCATAAGCCTTGTGTTTTTCATCCCTGTTGTAATTTGTTATCTAAATAACTTCCGAAGGGGGGTGAAATCCAGTATTTTGTGTACAAAAATTTGAACTAACTCAAATATTGTACCAGTGTTTATATTGTGATTTTAGAAATGTTTATCAAACAATAGTTTTTTTTATAAATTTTATATTGTTTAATTTTTTTTTGAATGAAAATGTTTTTATAAAAACATATAAATAAAAAGTCAACAAACTTATAAGCATAGCATTCCAGCCTCGGGACTAGGTGAAAATTATATTGTTGTGATGCAGTTTTGCGTTAAAACATACGCAAAACATGAATTCACATTTGATTTGCATCACAAAGCAGAGTTTTATTTTGTTCTGAGCGCCATTTTTATTTTACAAAAACATTCACATTTTAAAAGCCCTCGTTATAGACTAATTGCTAGTACCTACGTTGTGATTATTGTTTCCGCAAGAAAAAAATAATACACATTGCGTCTCTCTGTATTTTCAAATTGTAATTTACTCGTAAATTTGCAATTCAAACGCTTTTATGCAAGTTCTTGCTGCTCTTGGCATCTTGCTTGCGCGAATTGAAATATACAAGAATTCTATCTTGCTGGAAAAGTCTTTATTCTGCTGATCCAATTTTTCTTTTGATGTGATGAAAAATCGTTTTAGAAGGAAATGGTTTGAACACATTTTTTTTCTCACTCTTTTCTAAATACAGTATTTCTTGTATTTTTTACAGTAGACCAGATCACAATACAGCGATAAATTTCAGCACCAGATATCCAATCTTAAAAAAAAAACACAACTATCTGTTAAAAGATGAAAAACATTAAAAGCATCCACCACATACCCGAATCCGTTTTTAAGACTTAATTACTTTCTTCGGATTCACTCATACAAGCTTTGTTTTTTTTCACTAAAAATTTATTATCTTTCTTCCTCTACTAGTGAGCCAGTAAGAAGAAGCGCAAACAAATATTTACATTTACTCTATCACTCTTGTTCTAATCTCCCCTCTCCCCTTTTATTGTCTACAAGGTAAAGAATAAATAAAATAAATTAATAAATCCATCACCCAGTTCACACCCCTTTATGTCGACAGTGATAGGAAACGTAAGTGCCTACTCTCTGGAGTACCAAAACGCCCCCAGGTGACACTCAAGGCCGGTCACCGACGACGCACCCCAAAGCAGCAGACTTTCGGAAAGACTACTGGTTGAAAACCAATTTTGCAACCACTTATACCTACTCAAACTAATTATTGTAGAATTTTACCTCATCAAGCGACAACAGTTAAGAAGACGTATATTTTCGTGCTCAGGAAAGTTCTCAGCAAAAGATGTCCACTGACAGGGGCACCCGCAATCAAAAATCTCAGGCCCTAAACACGTCCGATGACTCCTGTCTGGTAAATAATTAATAACCCATCTCCTTTTCCTTAGCGCAGACATAAGTTCCGCACTTTGACTAGTATGGACCCATTCCTCTCGTATACAATATTTAGATAATGGACAGCCCTTCTTTGCTTGAACTAATTTAAATTCGAATCCCTGGTAGGTGCACCAGAAGTAAGAAATTATTTTTTTGCAACAATTCCCGGACCAATTTCGAAATGCACTCACCTATACCCAGAATACATAGGTATGGAAATGAATTAGAACAAATATTCGATATTTTCAATAAAAATTCGGTTCATGAATCAAAACGTATTCTCACTCGTTATTTTTTAGAAAAGTAATGAATTTATTTTTTTAAATATTATTAAATTTAGCTTTGTTTCCTGGAATATGTGATTTTTTATTTCTTTATTTTGACATGTTAGACATGATAAAAACTGTACATTGGTGGATTTATTGCAAAATAGCAACTTCTTCCAACCAACTGATGATGATGATTTTACTAAATAAAGGTATTATTTAATTAATTTTAGTTTTTTTTTATTTTACTGCTTAAAAAACTTATGGTTTACTACTCATGTTGTATTATTTTTTTTAACTATTTTTATCTAGTTATTCTCAACTTTATTATCTTATATTTATATTTAAAACATAAGATTTTCTCATGGTTATTCTTTTTTTTTTTTAGAAATGTTTTGTTTCTTTTTTCCTTTTTTGTTTTTTGTATTATGTGTTCACTATTTTTTTTATTTCTTATTATTCTATAATTTCACACTATGTACAGTATGATTATTGTGGACCGCTGTGATTATTTCTGTAAATTATTATTTTTTTCTAAAAGGTTCTTTGAACCGTTGATGTATAAATAAATAAATATCTGTTATCTACAGGTGCAGTATGCCAGGAGTTATCTCGGTCGAGATCGAGTGGCCCCCAACAAGTCCCACCTTTAAACCCACCCCTCCACAAATCCAAAAAATGCCCTCAAGATGTTTCTAATTACCACTAGTTTGGTACACAAAAAAGGGCTCAGCACATTGCTTAGACTACAAACCATCATGTTTCTCTCCGTGTCTAAGAGTGAGCAGTCCCACAGAATATCTGAAAATGAACAATAGGTGGAAGAATTGAAGGAATATTGTTGTTCAAATAAAAGCAGAATAGTAAATATAATCCATTGTGTAAAGTGGCTATTTAAACCCACCAATGACAGATACCGCACACAACATCCGAGGACTTAGGTCTCCTTAGCGGTGAAAAAATTGGTCGTTGCCAAACGAGAAAAGCTGCCCAAAAAAATTTTCTGTAATCTGGTAGCCTTAGCATATTTGTTTGTTGATGATGGCCAATGACAGATCATAAGACATAAGAAATGGTTCAACCGGATGAATCTTATCCGCATAATAATAGTTTCAGCTCTTTTACCTCACAAAAGTCAACAGGTGGAAAAGTTGGGAAAAGGTGGATGTTTGAAAATAGGCAAAATGGCAAATGCTACACAGTGTGTAAAGTGGTCACTTAAAAAAAACCAACAGCAGGTCATAAGCCTAGATATTTCCATCTCAAAAATATTTTTCCTGTCTGTCGCAAGAAATTAAGATAGAACGATCGCGATAAGGCTAAGAAATTGAGCGGTCTGTTGAATTTATCAGCTAGGTTTCCGTTCAATAATTATATTGAGGACATTAACGAAAGGTTCCAAAGAGTTGCAAAGGTGTTTTAACGGGTCATATTTCACTGAAAAACGAAATTTTTACTCTGCACTGCAATATATTTCTGAAAGCAAAATCAAGCTTTGGTCTAGATTTCTAGACATTGGTTTCCACCATAAATATCCTTATTTCAAAAAATATGCGGAACAATTATTGCACTTGTGTTTAAGTAGAGCAAATTTATGTGAATCGGAATTTTCGTACTTAAAACAAACTAAAAGTAAGCCCCGTTCCCGCATGACAGACGCTTATACGTTTAATACTTTCATGTTAGCAATTTCCAACCGAAAACCTGACTTAAATGTTTTTAAAGCTCTAGTCTGTAAATAAGGAAAACGGACTAGAAATGGAGCTGAAGAATATGCCTTATTTATCAGAGTATAATTTATGATCATTAAACGTCTTTTATCATTTTGTTGCTATTCATTTCATGTACGTATTTTTTAAAATTGTTTTCTGAATCTCCTAGGACGAGGTATTCTTTACACCCCTTGACCACCGCTTTAAACTGTATTATTTTACTGACTCTGAACTGGCCAACAAATATTGCTCACATAATGCACATAAATAACACAAGAAAAGTAAAATATATACGAATGAGGGTTTTGCTGAAACATTAATGATTAAATTTTAAATAATATTATATGGCGATACTGTTTACTTTGAATTTGAATCTGAACATAAATTTACACGGAAGTGATCTTGTAAATACATAAGTTTATCTTATTTCTTCAAACATCAATAAATAGTGTTTCCCTTGAAGGAAACTAAACTGTTATAACTTGATGTTACAATTTGGTTTGTAGGTATTTATAATTTTACAAGTGTTTCTAAACAACAAATGCAAACTTGAAGAAGGCTTTGACATTGTGTTGATTTATAGGTAAAGTTCGGGAAGCAGAATTCATACCATTCCCTTGATCTGCTAACAGCGAAGGATTTGTGGCAAAACTTTATGTTTGGTATGGGGGTAACTCAAAACGTGTTTAAATATGAGAAAAAAATGTGTTTTCTAAATAGTTAATATAGCGATCCCTAAATAATAATATACAATTTGAATCCAAGTAAAAACAGAATTTTTATTTTAATAAGTATCTCTGAATTATTTTTTTCTGTTTTTCTCTTTATATCGTATTATTTGTTTTTTTTATTCTCATATACCGAAATAAAAAAAATTCTAAATACTTAATTTAACAAAATAAGTCACCCTCTTAGCACAAGAGCTAGTTTATTTTTTCGGATGTCACAGTTTTAAAATTAACTTAACTTATAAAAGTAGATTGTTAAAGAAAAAAAAAACATAGAATATGCATAGTTTAATTTTATTTACTTCATTTATTTTATTTATTTTACTTGTTGTATTTTTTTCATTTATTTCATTTATTTCATTTATTTCATTTATTTCATTTATTTCATTTATTTCATTTATTTCATTTATTTCATTTATTTCATTTATTTCATTTATTTCATTTATTTCATTTATTTCATTTATTTCATTTATTTCATTTATTTCATTTATTTCATTTATTTCATTTATTTCATTTATTTCGTTTATTTCGTTTATTTATTTATTTCGTTTATTTCGTTTATTTCGTTTATTTAATTTATTTCGTTTAACTCGTTCAAGAGCCCGATGTTGAGTTGGTATACAACAAAATAGAATGTAGAAGCATGCATATTATCAAAGAATACTCAAGATATTATTGTCTCATCATCATTCTTTTTCCGCACCTAATAGTGCATAGGGCACATCAATTGCAGCGCATCTTGATATTTTTCGTTACATGAAAGTAAGATGATCAGTCTTACGCTTCAGGTACCAGTCCAGGGACTATGAAATATTCTGGTGGGAAAACACCCTTTTAAATAAATAATTTATATCAACCTTATCGGGAATCGAACCCGAGACCTCTCGCATGGTTGGCAAACGCGCTGACCATTACACCACGAGGTCGACAAAATTATTGCTTGTCAGGTTTTAATCGCTCTTAACCATCAACTTGCTTTTTTTAATACAAAGTTCAAATTCCTAGCATTAAAGAACTTTAAAAAATAAATTTTTAAAAATGTGTCCCTAGAAGAACATGACATGTTTGGTATTGATAATTGTGACGTCAAGATTGGTTACGATGTTTTTTAAAAATTTTAACGGTTTCGAACAAAGTTCAAAATTTACATGAATCGCAACGTATTAGGAGCGTGACTAATGCAATGACGGTTTTTGCTGGAATTTAAAATTATAAATAAAAAAATAATTTTTATGCTTCTTAGTAAAAAAATATTTTTTTTACTTGACAGTATTTCATAGCCTTATTACTCAAAAATTATTTTAAAAAAAGTGATATTTCCCTATTGACGCAAACTTCAATCGTCCCTTTATTTTCTTTTGCATATTTGGTAAAGTGAAGATGAAAGCGTAGTTATAATTATTATCAGTTCAGAGTATTTCAGCGTATGAATTACGATTAGCGAGGACAGTTTTATGCTTAATCCACTTGTGCAGAGTGCGAGACCCGCAAAGTGGATCTGCCAGTACTTCCTCGGTATGATTTATATCTCACAACGTGCGGGATCTATGGAAACTCTTTGGGGAACGGATTGTGCCTCTCGTTCTCTATTCCGACCTTTGGTGGAACAACTACCGTGCGTTCGGTGGGATTTTACTTCAAAGACCTCTAGGAAACATTCCCAATAGGGGTGAACTTAGACAAGTGAAGGCCTTTTGCACATCCGGTGAAAACTTGCTTTCCAATCTAAATTCTACACATTTCTTATCCAACGATTTTGTACATTATTCGAAGTAATTTGAAGGTAACACATAATTATCATATTTTTTTTAAATTATAATTTACTGTTTATTTATTTATTCATTAACGGTTTCATGAACCTTTTACATAATTACAATAAAATCAGTGAACAAAATACAATAAAAAATAACATCAAATTAAAAAAAGAACAAAACCGTCGAGAAACAGTATTTATATATAAAAAAAATATTACATCTGTAACAAATATAAATATTTACCTTTGTAAATAAAAGGTAAATAAAAAAAAATAGCGGTTTTTTTAAAAAAGATAAAGAGAAAAAAAAGGAAGTGCTTTAAAGGGAAAGTTAAAAAGTTTACTTCATGGTTTAAATAAATATAAATATTAAACAATAATAAATTCAAAAGATAATTGTACACAAGAGTAAAGAGTTTTATAAAAGTGAAGAACTAATCATTATTTGAATTTTTAATTCTTTTTCAGAACACAGAACTTGATCATCAGCGGCGTGGTATAAAATAAATCTAAATCATCACTGTATTGATTTGCAAGTCGCTGCATGCAAATAATCGGTGAATTCAATGACTAATTAGTAGCATTACAATGACTGTAAAACAAAAAATTAAGTCTTGTTGGTCTTTGTGGAATAAGAAAGTTGATTAAAGTTAACAGTTCGGGGCAATCTATTTTATCATTTAATCATTTATAAATAAACAAGAGGTAATTTTTTGTCCTTCTGCTTGACAGTAAGGTTAATTTAAAGGAGTCATCGGGGATTTATAATTAATTTCTGACACAGGTAGATCTTATTTAAATAAAATATATCTTAAAAACTTTCTCTGTACTCATTCAAGATCATATGAGTTGCAGTAATTAACAGGACTCCAAACTGCCTCTGCATACTCTAGCTGTGATCTTACAATAGAACAAAATAATAAAAAAATGTTTTAATATTTTAAAAAAGGTGAGTGTTACTATTGAATATATTTTCATAGTGGTATGAGAAATTTAACTTAGAATCAAAAGTAACACCTAGCTCTTTGATAGAATGGAATTGCTCAATGGCTACATTATTAATAAAATATTTTGACACAACGGGTTTTCTGAATCGATTAAATATTTTATATAAAAGGTAATTTAAGAGTCCTCTTAACCAGGAAAAACCTGTTCGGAGAAGAGTTGTACAATGTAAAGATTATTTTATTGACGCTTTTCACATGTATTGCGATTAATTATTTTTTTCTATCCTCATTTTTTTCAGACAGATTTTGATTTCTTTCCCGAAATATTGATTGTTATAAGTTTACTTAATTTAACGTAAAATCGTTTTATCATTACGATAAAAAAGCGAGTCATTTGGGCCTAAGTCAATATTTGTAAATTGTAAAATGGAATACGGGCACAAGTCAACAAAGCAAAAGTATTAATCTGTGATGCGATAAAAGGGCACTATTTTTTTATTTTATCTTTGATCGATCAGCGTCCTTCCAAAATCAAAAGTCAACGTCAAATCTGAATTGTCCGCCTGCGAAGTGTGATAGTTGTTGCATATTTTATGTTATAAGATAAAAAAATCCATGATAACGTCGCGTTGCGTCAAAGATGTCTTGAGCCAAAAAATTATCGCCCTAATAACGCCATGAGCAAAAATTTAAATGTTTAGTGAGATAAGTATTGATACATAATATCTAAAAGTTTATCAGTAAGGGAAGGAACGGATGAAAGCCGATTGAACGCGGTCTCTTAGACAAATGTATGGGAAATCAATGTATGGCAGGGTTACGAATGATAAAATCAGGCGAGAGTGTAAATCTTAGTCAAGTATAACGGATAAAATGATAAAAAGAAAGAATTTTTGAGATGGTTTGGTTATGTAGAACGAATGTTTAATGATAAAATAGTAGGACAAGTATATATGGTAAGAATGAACGGAAACGTGAGACAAAGATGACCAAAAAAGACGTGGCAAACTGGAAACTTATGTCTGGTCATTTCAAAAGCAGGCGGAACCGTAGGACATTTATGAAAACATGTATGAATGTATAAGAAGCTAGAAATGTATGCCAGGATAGACGTGTGTGGTGGTCCATTTTCTCTGCCTACTCCTAGTAGTAGTAGTAGAAGTAGTAGTAGTAGTAGTAGTATTACAGTTCAAAACTGATAAATTTGTTTCTTACCAAAAGATATGTCTACCTTCTGCTTTTGTCAAAGTTTCTACTGTTTAAAAGTTTTTTGACTGGACACATGAAACAATTCTTATTATATTGTGTTTCATTGACCAATGGTCATTTGCTGGTGCTTTGACCCTTTATGTATTTTTATGAATAAATAAAATACGAAAATCATTTTATTGTTTATTTTTTCACTAAAACCTTGAAATATCAAGTTTCTGTATTTTTTTTTCAAATTTTCAATACAGCGCTAGCAAAACAATGTGACAACACAATTATATATCGAATGTGATTGGTTGCGTGATTTTATCGGGATTAGATAATAAAAGGTTTAGGTCGCATGTTAGAAAACAAAATATTGGGGGAAAACTAAAAACAAGATAATAGATTACAAAAAATATGAACCATGTTAATAATATGTAGATTTATCGAAAAGGTATTGAAAAAACGATTTTTAAAAAAATCCACCACAAAATCTTCATCATTATACCCTCCTTTCCATATACGAAACATAAAAATCCACATTTCATATCGAGCTTCTCCAAAATCGAACCCGGGACCTTAACCATGGTATCTAAAAATCTTAAGGGTGCTGTACAGTGATTAAATATTCCATCACGTCTTACAACTACAGAGCGCATGGACCGTAAACGTCTACCCCCCCCCCCCCCTCATTTACATTATTTTTTTATTCGACAAAAAATAGTTAGATTGCAATAACTCTTTTTGTACTTTTTTTTTTATTTCAACCAATTGACATGTTTTTAAACAAACTCTTATGGATTAGTTTTAACACAAGTATTTGAAAAGTATAAAAAATTAAAATATTAAAAGTATGATCAAAACATCAAAAGTTTTGCAGCTACTAAGCGCATGGACAGTTCAAGACCTCATTTACAAAATTAAGGTTTTTGATAGTTGATTACATTTTTTGGATTCAGATTCAACTTAAAGTTATATCAATAAATAAACATTGAACGGAATAGTGCACTTGTCAAATGTTCATGCTTAACAATAAAACAATTAATAAAAAAAGCAAAGTTTCTAAATGTGTTGGTAAACAAAATGAAGAAAGATATCAGAAAGTTAGATATCGAAGTTTGTAGGAAGTTACTGCTACACATCTGGTTCACAAACTGTTAGCTTATTTTGTCATTGAAATTGAAATTTTTAGCACTGTAAAATAACTCATATTAAAAAATCAGACATGTTTATCCAATTTTTTTTTAATACGCCTCCACTCTTATCAAAAATTAGATTTAAACAAAACTATCACCAAATATACAGATCCTTTGCCTTGTTTTTTTGTATCTATGTCTTTTAAGAAATCCTCTGTTTTTATTTGTTTTTATGATACTTTACTTGAAAAAAAGTAATGACCGGACAGCGTTACCAATTGTTTTATTTCAAAGGCCCAGTGCATTAAAGCTGAAAGATGTGTCAAAATACCAAGGAGGGGCATTATAAAAACCATTTCTCAATTTTTAGCGGCACAATTTATCAAGTACCGAATTCGTGATCTAAAAATGGAAAGTTCCACAGCGAAAAAGCGGGAAAACAGGAGAGCTGTCACTGTTCCTATTGGTCAAGACAAATTGTGTTTGTGGAGGGGACGAGTGAGAGATTGGTCCGGTGAATTATGGAATGGAAAGTAAATGGAAACTTTTCCAAATTCAAAAGACGTTCATGTTTCGAGCAACAGCCAGAATGGAGTAATTAATGCTTTGTTTAAATGTATTTTTCTGAGAAAGATTTACCAATGTCTGGTGTTAGATATTTTAAATTTAAAAAATGTATTTTTATCATTTAAATTTCAGAAAATGAGAATAGTTTTTCTTAACAATCGAAAACTGTTAGATATTATTGTCAAAATCATCATTTCCTTATCCACGCTTAGTAATGCATAGGGCACTAAATTGGCATTCTAATCGCAGTGTATCTTTTTAACATTCTTTTACGTATATAAAATGTAAGGTGATCAGTCTTACGCGTCAGGTGCCAGTCCAGGAACATTGAAATATTACAGCGTAGGACCACGTTTAAAACCAACGTTTAGTTTTTAGGAAATTTATTCGTTAAAAAAAAATGTTTTTTTATCGAAAATACAATTTAACGTTCACTTTGCCCATCTAACAAGGGCACATACCCCGTTCCAAGCTAGGAAATTACATTATAATATATTATAGGTTACAAATTAATATAGAGCACAGACTAATAAAATATAAACTTACTCGTATACACATTTTGATACATATACATACACACATACACAAATATACATATGTACATACACACACACGTACATACACCCATACGCATACACAAACATACATTCCTAAAACATAGACAATTTATTTATAATGCGAAACTTCATGAAAGAGCGAGGTCAACACCTTCCGCAACTTGACAACACTCCCGTCTTTTCTCGATTCTATTTAACGATATTTCATGATATTTATTCAACACTTTACATACATTTACATTTTGAATACAAACAAGATTAATTTCTTCCATCCTGCGAAAACCGTTTAGTTTTAGAAAATAAGTTCATATTTTTTGGTGGACTACTATATTTCGTTCAAAATGTGGCGAATGCCTAAAAAGTTTTAATTTATGAATTTAAATGGCAGGAATTAGTTTTTATTTTAATTTATTATGGATTTTATCATTGTTGGTAATACTCGCCAGAAACAAACAGTATTGACATATTTTAAATGGGAGCAAATAATGTTACAGAGAAAGCAGAAAAAACAGGTAAACCTTTAACAACTTTAAAATACATTGAACATAATTGATCTTAAAATAAAAATAACAACAATTGGAAATAAAACAAAAATTGCAATAATAATATTCATTATTTATAAAAACACACAAAATCTTGATTATACATGTTTTATAACGAAAATTTATTTGACATAGGTGTACTAGGGATAAATTAGTAACAATATGCAAGTTAATATCAGGTCACGGCTGTTTTCCATCACATTTATTTAAAATTAACTGTAGGAACTCTACAATCTGTGATTCTTGTGAGAATAATGATGATTTGAACCATCTAATTTTCAATTGTCCTTTAGTGGAAAGCATAGACGAATTAATTAAGGAATTATTTTATTTAATATTGTATTTATGTCTGATTCCGTTCTTATGATTATTGGACGCGTTACCGAGGGATTTTTTTAGGAGACTTTTATTATTCTTGGTCCAAACAAAATCTTATTTTCACTTCGCTGCTTGTTTTGTAATCCAGAATAACATTTATTTTCAGTCAAAATCAGTTCGTTGACGTAAATATGTATCTCTTTGTTTCCTCCGATTATTCCATTGTTCAGCTTTATGGTTCTATTGAGAAGCTTTTGCCTTTTTTCTTGATTTTTTAACTCAACTATTGTACTGTCGTTCTTTTATTTATTTTTCGACTTGTTGCGTACTGTTTTTATATTTTATTTAATTACAAACTAGTTTAAGTTTGTCAAAAATGACTCCCTGTATTTTGTATTTCTTTCATTATTTCCTGCAGTTCAGATATAACTTAATTTTTTTATCAATTTTTTTTTTTAATTGACCTCCTTTTTTACTGAACCTGTTTATTTTGTTTTATATTCGTGTTACATTTAAACAAGATCCTCATATTGTTAGCTCATAAATCCTCAAGTGTTTTAAAGCTCGAAAATCTAATTGAATATAACTCAGTTATGTAGTCACCGTATTACAGGGTTCATGTCAAGAACACCGAAAAAGTTCAGCATTAATATTTGCGTTTTATCAGTTTTAAACTAAATATACTAATAAAATATATAAATTACACATACTTGAACTATAATTTTAACTTACAAGCATTAAAAAACAGACACAAATGTAAATGCTTGCTTTTTTCGTTAAAAATAATAATGCTAACTCACAAATGTATTGGTGTACGAGTGCCTGGTTCAGTTGCCCGACGTTTATTGGATTTAATTATACTTTTTAAAAAAAAAATACATGTTATAAAATAGGTAGTTGATTTATTTATTTTTTAAAAAAAAGGAGAATTGAATCCAATAAAGATGTTTTGTTTTGGATACCTTATCAAATTTTATTATGGAATTCTACCAATTATCTGCATACACAATAAATTAATTAAAAGCGTCTAGCTTGTATGAAGCGAAACAACGTTTGACGTTTCGTTATGTTAAATATGTGAAAATTAAAAATTGAAATTAAATAAAATTAAAAATCCTACCTCATTCTGTATTAATTTAAGATTATTTTTTAAATTAGAGGAAATCCTAGTAATAATACAATTCTTAGAGATACATACAACTACCCATAAAACATTTCGTCAAATGGCAATATATTTATGAAAATGTAATAATCATGCATAAAAACGTAATTGACATTTATTTCAGTAGTGTTATTAAAAGAAATAAATTTTCGTGCTGTTTTTCTGGGTTATTTTGCAATGTTTTAATAATCCTTCTTACCGACGTTTTGGACAGTTTTACTGTATTTATTATCTGTGCTGGTGCAGTTTTAGTGTTTCAGTATATTTTAGAAATCAAAAGTAATGCCTTTTCCAAAACAACGCTTTATTTTCTATTTGTTTCTTGTAAATAAAGAAAAAGTTGCAAAAATTCACATAGCAAAAATGGCCGCAGTACTAAGTAAACAAAGTTATAATAGATACAAATTGTTCCCTTCTGAATATAATCTAATTACGAAGCAATCGTGGTAAATAACATCATCCAAGTTAAGTTTTCCATTGCGCAAAGTGCAACTTTTCACTGTCATAAGGCAGGGCAAATGAAATTGGTTTATGGGCTGACATTAATAATTTACAATAGGCGAATTTCTGGGGGAGATTGCGTCTCTTAAGGGATTTTTGAACCAAGAACGTTTTCGCTGTATGTTATTGCGTCCACGTCCGAATAAAGATATTTTCTTGTTATTATTATTTTTATTAACATTTTTCATAATCACGAAAGTATCGTTTCCATGTGAACAAAACAATTAATATGACAGTATTGTATTGTCCTAGCTCTGAGAACTTCCTTGACCGCGCAGGATGGAACGCTGGGACAGTATGAAATTTTGGCGTGAGTGCTGCAAAAATGAAAACATGACGTTGTTTATTACGAGCAAGTTCACGAAAAATACTTTTTTTTTTTTTAACAAGATGTATTGAAATTAAAACGATAAAAAACATGAATTTTTCTGCCTTCATTTTTAGCAGAAAATATACGCGGGAGCGACGCGCACGCGTCGAGCAAATTGCTATAGTCATTAAATTCTGTTCGTGCGCGTTCACGTGAGGACCATGCGGCCGCGCGTGGTGGCGGGTTAATTACTGTTCCGCGGAGATGGCCTGCCCATCTATCTCTGTGACGATGTCTCGGAATAATGTTCCGTTCGACAGATTGCTGTTTACACGTGGACATTAGTCTAGTCCTGGAACAAATACTGTATTGTCCGTGCGTTAATGACCTTTTATTGTTGCATATCAAGCTTCAATCGAGCGTATCGTAATTATAAGGAGGGTCCAATGTCTTGCAGGGTACCAGCTGGCACAGCGCGGATCTAAACTATGCAAGTTGGTTATTAGATTAGACTATACCTGTCTGCATAATCTATAAAGCACTAAAATTTATTATCTGAATCATGAACGTAAACACTTGTAATATGCACAAAAACAAGCTAACACGCTTACTTGTAAACCATTTGGATAACTGGTGTCCACTCTATTTTCTTTTTTTAGAATTTTTATCTGAGAGTAGTCATGGACTTAAAAGCACTTACCCGGTATTATGGTTTTCACACGCTCAACTATATTCTTTAATTTAATAGAAACTGTGTCCGCTATAAAGAAAGACTAAAAAATATTAGAAGAGTACGTTCCATAACTAGAAAGAGAGAACTAGAATCCCAACCGCCCGTGCGCTATATAGCTGCAAGACGTGTTATGATGTTTATTGTTCCGCCTCCTCGAGATAATTTGATCAAAAATAATGTTGCATTGGTCATTTGAAATAATACACGCGTTTCTTTCTGTGTCAAAGCCGCATTCCAAAGTTCCACCGAATACAATCGAAAGATTTGCCGAAACCCGCAGTTTGTCTCGCAACTGATGTTAACATATTTTTTATATTAATAAAATTTTGTTTCGTTGGAATTTTAGACTTGCTTTTTAAATAAAACAATGGTTCTTATTCGTCATACAAATAAATTAATAAGCAGTGTTAAATAATAATTGTAATATTTAATCAATAAGAATAATTGATTAATTTTCGTTCTTATGAATCAATTTCTAGCCATTTTCGTACCGGCGTTTTAGGACAATGAAAAAACTTTGGAACAAATTTGTTTACAAGATGAATGAAGTTAATTATTCAATACAATCCTTCTGATAAAAGTTGTGTAATTAGGTAAATTCTCTTTTTTACATTTCTTAGGTAGGTGAGTGGTTGGGACGAATTTCTTATAATCAAATTTACGTAACAATTTCATTAGTTTATTTTGTTTTCCCAACATTAAAAAAAAATTGAAATGAGTTTTAATGAAATTTTATGAATTCGAACTTAATAGTTAACCAAAATATTATTTAAAATATTTAAATAACATATTTCTCGAATTTTTGTGTAATCGTAAAAAAAATAACGATCGTAAGAAATAGCATTTCTGAGTTTATAAATATGTATGATCAAACATAGGCGAAGCTGTGAATGTTGCTCATATATTTTTTTATGAACAATATGAATTCGCAATCGTTTAGATTTATATTATTGACAAATTATTAAATATGTATTGTTTTCTCCAAAAACATATATTCTTGAGAAATAATTAGGTGATATAAATGTATGTACCTAAATATTTTTATACAACCACCCACGTACATCTATATTCATTGAAACTTATTTCTTATTTCTTAAAAGTTATTTTTTTATGTATTTATGATTAGTTGAATGTTTAAAGATACAAAAATGACAAAATTTTCATAATTTTATTTTATTTTTTTATCATATCGCATAAATAAAATTATACATTTTTACAAAATTGTTTTTATTGTATTACTAGAGTTATTTTCCTGGTTCCAAGATAGTTAAAAAAATATAAAAACAGCAAACAATATATTGAAAAAATAAATTAAGGTAGAAGACATAGTAAAAAAACAGTAAAAGATAAAGTAAAAAAACCAAAAAAACTCAGTAAAATGCGTAGTAAAAACAAAATATAAGGTCAGACATGGTTTAAAACATAATAAAAAAAATTAATGTATTTAAGTAAAAAATGTTAAGAAAAAGAATAGAAAAAACAGAGTTAAAAGTAATGAAGATATCCAACAATTCAATCTACAAAAAAGTAAAAATATGTAATTACGGTTTAAACAAGAATATATACTGACCTTCCAACAACCACCATCAACTCCTTAAACTTTCTGCAACTTATTTCACTGAAGAGAGTTGCCAATAATATTTAACATTTTTGTATACTATAAAATTGAATTTACATCTGTTTTTTTTAAAGAAACGACTTTTAAAAGAATATTAATAAAGGTGTCAATACATTACAATTTTTTTGACAATGTATGTAAATTTAGGTCAAAAATTATTGAAATTTTGAGAGAAGCAGACATTTAACATTATTATTATATAAATATTTTTTCGTTTCGTTTCTTTTACATTTATTATATTGAACATAATTTAAATTATTGTATTAAGTGTAAACAATTTTTTTGGTGAGTGCATGAGTTTCTTACTCTTATATACAAAGAAATTGGCAATATATGTGTACATATTGTTTGTTTACCTAATAAAATAAATAAATAAATAAACAATGTCACATTGTTAAGAATTCACACTTATGCATTAAGCAACTTAGAAAAGATCATCTAAGGGTTCCTTAACTAATTTTAATAATAAAAACTCCTGTAGCTTTCAATATAGTATATTAAGACTCATAATTGAGGCTTAGCCAGAAATGGGTAGATCCGGTATCCACATATTATTTACGAATGTGTACATTTATATCGGTACCGGTGGCACAATGACACTACACTAACAACAATAATAACTATGTTAACATAAATGTGTGCGAGGTATGTCAGCCAATGAACTGCGTGCTGTACAAAGGTATTTAGGTGAATGCACACGTAAACAGTTGACAGAACCTGTCAAGACCAGCAATGCTAGGGCCTGGTGCATATATGTAATGCCATTGATTTTGTTACGGGTTTAAACAATTAACATGTATTTAGAAGTGCCCTGAATAGGGGTGTCTACGAGTAGAGTATGTATATAACATATATATAATATTTTCAGCAAATATAAATTTGTGAATAAAATTTTAATTTTAATTTATTTTCTGAATTTAACGATACAAGAGCCGTTTAAACAGAGAGAGAAAATATTTCGGTAGTCAAATGGCAGAAAAGACCATCCGCTATTTCCAAAAATGTTTAGAAGAGCTGAAATACGTCTCAATTTTAAGACTTTAATCCACAAACTAAAATATTCTAGTGCTGCTTTTCAATTACAAATTTTCATTCTAAATGATGCTGATTTAAAAAAAAAAAATCTGCGTGTATTTACTGAAATATTGATTAAAACTTTTGAAAACTAAAACATTGACAAAAATATAGATGGTCCCTTCTGCCATCTGGCTGCTGATTTATCAGAAATAATATGGAAGTCTAGGTATTTACAGGGCTAATTCTGCCCATGTTTGAACATCCACATTTTTTCAACTCATCCATCTGTTGACTTTCGTGAAACAAAAGAGCCTAATCTCCACTTTAGTTCTTTATCGAGGATTTTTACCTGACAGTAGCCATCGAATTGAATACACTCTTCCAGAGTTCTGGTAATGTTTAATATATAGAACTGTAATCTTCATTCGCGTTTTATTACAATATTTTAGGTTTTTCCAAATTTCGTAGACAAAAGACTGAATTTCATTTCAATTTCATTTCCCTAGGGAGTCATTGATATTCATCATCATTCCCTTTCCGCATCTAATGGTGCCTAGGGCACTGAATTGGTACACCAATCGCAGCGTATCTTGATCATTTGTTCTTGTAACATGAAAGTAAGATGATCATTCTTACGCTTCAGGTGCCAGTTCAGGGACTATGAAATATTTTAGTGTAAGAACACCCTTTTTAAATAATATATCATATCAATCATGTCGGAAATCGAAGCCGAGACCTTTTGCATGGTAAGCAAATACACTGACCATTACACCACGAGGCCGACAATTAATATTAACAAACTACAACAGAGATGGGATGTATATAAATATCGGGTAAAATCCAGTCTTTTGAAGACAAACATTTGAACACAATAAATATATCGTAGTCCAACCAATCTTAAAAGAAGTATGAAAATAGAAAAACTGTTTTCAGTCTTTTTCCAATAAATGAAATAATTCAATAAAACGTATCTCTTCAGAACAATAAAATTTTTAGCTCTTAAACTTCAACAATGTTTTGAGTTTGTCCAAATTTTTGTAGACATGAATTGGAATTAACCCTCAAGAGAACTGTTGTTATCAACATATTACAACAAAGAAAAAGAACATTTTATAGACGGAAATATAGATGTCTAGGGCTTATGACCTGTCATTGGCTGGTATAAGTGGCCACTTAA
Organism: Micrasema longulum; assembly: GCF_059751315.1. Taxonomy (NCBI): domain Eukaryota; kingdom Metazoa; phylum Arthropoda; class Insecta; order Trichoptera; family Brachycentridae; genus Micrasema; species Micrasema longulum. The sequence goes on from NW_028278814.1 coordinate 101,601, forward strand.
CACACTTTGTAACATAAATCATTCTGCCTATATGTAAACATCTATATTCCTTCAATTTTTCCGCTCTTTAACATCACAAACATCAGATGGAACAATTATTTCCAACACGCGGGTTTCTTTATCAATCTGTTTGAACATGAACAAAAAAAAATAAAAAACATTTTTCTAAAAGTTAAGAAGTTAGAAATTTCTAAAAGCTCCCGGCAAATGAACATTATTTAAAAGATATAATTTTTCAACATGTTCAAGTTGATATTATTTTATTTTGTATTTATTGTGTGTTCTTTTGAAATGAAATTTTCGTTAAAAAATATACCTTGGATTAAAAGCAAAAAATGTACAAATCTCGTGAAAAATTATTTTACATACAAAAATTTATGTATTTATTTAACTTTATGAGTGACACTATCCATGTTTGCAAATTATTGGGCTTTTAGCGAAACGGCTATTTCCTTCAAACAACCAATAAAATAAAAATGTTATTTGTTAATTATTAACACAGGTTGCGTTCGTTTATTTTTTTCAAAATTAATGAATAAACTCACGTAAAAATAAAGGTTAAATACGTAATTCGAAATATAATGTTTTGTTTTATTTATTGAGCGCAATTACTGTGCCTCGGTATGGAATTTGCTTTTACTTTACTTGTACTACATTTATTTTATTTTATTTATGTATGTATAAGCATTTTTGACACTCCCTTCTGTTTGCGTTCAATAGAGGTAAATAAAAGAGAATTAACGATGGACTAATTCGTTCTTTTCATTTGGAAATTAAAGGACAAAACTCATTTATATGTTGATTTGGTGTTTATTTTGTAGAACTCCATACTTTTACTTTCAATATAAAAATCAAACACTGATTTGAGTCAACTGAAAAAAATATTTTACTTTTAAAATACAAAAACAAAAAATTATGTTACAATTGTTTCGTTAGGATATTTAAAAAAAACATATTTTCTTTTTAAACGCCATAACAAGATGAAACATTCCAAACGGTTATAATTTGGGTGTCTTAAAACCTACTTGTATTTTGAATTTAAGATTTCAAAAAATTCAGTTATCATTCGAAAAGTTTGGAGTTAAGTCATGCTGCGTTTTTCATTCGAGCAACGAATTGAAATTGTGAAAATTTATAACCAAAATGGTGAGAACTTTGCAGAGATGGTTCGAAAATATCGCACATTTTTCGATTATCATTTTGCACCATCTCAAACTACTGTGAAGAATCCAATTAATAAATTTGAAACTTTTGGCTCATCTCAGGATGTTAAAGTAGGTGGCCGTCCTTGTACTGGTCAATCGCTTGAAAACATTCCGGCAGTTTGAGATAGTGTATTCAAACTCCCATCCACCTTCATTTGTCATCGTTGTCAACAATTGAACGTCTCCAGAACCTCTTTGCAGCGAGTTTCGACTTAAGACCTGTACATGCAAGCTTACAAGATTCAATTAACACAACATCTTAAGCCAACAGATCATTCTTAGCGCTGATTTTTTCTCAATTTTATAACGAAACATCAACAAGTCGATGGTGATGTTTCCAAAAAAATAATCTTAAGCAATGAGGCGCACTTTCAACTTGATTGGTATAAACAGAACTATCGAACTTGGGGGACCAAGAACTCACGAGTAATCCATCAGCAGCCTATGCCCTCACCGAGTGTCACAGTGTGGTTTGGATTTTGGACAGGCGAAATCATTGTCCCGTATTTTTTTTCAGAATGCAAATGGCAACGCAGTAACTGTCAATAGTTTTCGTTATCACAACAATTCAACAATTTTTTGTGGTTTGCTTTGGATGAAATTGATGTTGATGGCATTTGGTTTCAACAACATGGTGCAACCTGCCGCACTACGGTAGAAACAACGCAGTTATTACAGACAAAATTTTCAAGTTGAATTATCTCATGACAGGGAGAAGTTAACTGGCCCTCAAGATCAGGGGATCTGACACCTTTTCTTCGGGGATTGACTTTTTTCTTCGGGGATTTTCGAATGCAAAAGTGTATGCAAATAATCCACGGACAATTTTGGAGCTTGATTTGGAAGTTCAACGGTTATCGATGAATTAATCCACAATTGTGCCAAAATGTGATTGAAAATTTTGTGAAAAGTAAACTTCTGCCAAAAAAACCAAGACGGGCATTTGTCGGATGCTGTGTTTCACGTAACCTTCGTTTCCATATTTTACATTGAAAAAAAAACACTTTCAAAATTAGACTGCAGTATGTATTATAATAAAATAAACCATTTAAGTGAGTTTTGAGACAACTTTTAAATCATTTGATCTTTAAGTATCCGTGTGAAGTAAAGTCTAGCCGCAAGCTAAACATATAAATATAAATTAACCACTCTCTAGGAGGTAAAAAAGCTTCAGAATAGAGAACCCTTGAGAGTGATTCACGATTATAATCCATGATTTGGGATCTATTTTACAAACATAACTGATTGTTCATCCGCCTAGACTCAGACATTATATAAGTAATATGGCAAAATGTGTTAGTAGAATAATATGTTGTCCTAATGTCGACAAAAAGTAATTTCACGTGGCTATTTGTGTTATATTTGTTGAATAGTTCCATCTTGTTTTCTGGTTTCATTTATATTAGTTCCACAGCACTGGGTGACAGATCTGACTCACATTCATGTATATGTAATCCGCGATGGTTATATAACACAATAAAATCCAATGTCTACCCTATTGATCACACCAACACTACGGTTTGCTGAATGCTACCCCTTCCCCTGTTTCCAGGAAGTCTTAACAGGGTTACCAACTTACCTGAATTTCTTAAAATTTTTCCCCACTTTTGAAGAAAATACAACAAAATAAGCGTAACAATAATGCCCTTTATATTTATTTAGAAACATACATTACGAATTTTATTTTTATTTAAAAGACTTTGTTTCTTCAAGTTTTCGAGATTTGTTTTTATGCAAGATTATTTTAATATTTTTTTTGTATTTGGTAATATATCAAAAAAGAAACACATTTATTGGATTTTAGTTGTACTTTATTTTTTTTAATATACAAGAAGGTATATTGTGACGCATTTCGTCTTGTTAGGACATTTTCAAACTAACTCAAATATTTACAAAGTTTCCTAATATACTAAAAATAATTGCTGTTTAATGATTGAGGATTTATATACAAGCCAAGATAAGTACAGTTATGTAATTAAAAATCAATATGGGGTTTACTGAGTTTATTTTATTATGGAGATTATGGGTACATTAAGGTAAGCCTTCCATTATTTAAAAATATTTGTATGGGTATCACTTTTAAAAATATATAATTATTATAATGCTTTGATATTAATACTAATTTCACAATACATCGTCATGTATATTTAAAAGAATAAAGTAAAAATAAACCCAATGAACGTGTTTTATTTTGGATACAATACTAAATTTAATATGGAATTCTATCGATTGCCTGCATTCACAATAAATATATTTTTAAAAACTTTTTTGGTTTTCTAAAACAATTTATTTTTTTCAAGTAAATGAAAGAAACGCTTTGGTATCCAGAAATTTGCGTCAGTACAATATACGTTCATTCAACATATTTTTATTTATTAAATAAGCCGTGTGAATTGAATAATAAACGAGTAATTCTTTAACACGATTTCGACTCTATGGCATCTCTTAGGTTCTTAAAAAGGAAATGCGTTGGCATTAAAGTAATATTGCTGACATGTTCCATAACTATGTTTGAGGTGCCAGCACCCAACCTAGGTTCGATTACCAGAAATGTTACTCCGAGGAGGTTAACATAAAATATTTATGAAATAGGTGTTTTTTTACTAAATATTTCATCTTCTTGGACTGACATCTGAAGTGTAAAGTAATTAAAAACGTTTCAAATAAATCAAAACCCAGCATTATGTAAAATTTTCAATATTCTGTAGGGTGACAACATATTATATTTATGTAACAAAATTTAAAAGCAGTTTTATTTTTTTTTTTATTTATTTTTTTTTTATAATTGAACATTTTTACAGTTTTACCATTTCGATTCTCTTATTTTTTTACTAAAACTAAAATCCCATCTAACCACTTTCGGTAGCTTGTTGGTGAAAAGTAAGTAGTGTATTTTAGTAACTCCACGGTGGATTAGAAAAAAGCTGTTTATTTATCATTGATATATAGTATAAAAAGATATTACACTCCATACAAATCTGAGCTAAAAAGTCGTCTCCAAAGGACAAGAATTTACCAGCGGAGATAGCAAGAATATTCACGTCAAATTATGTCGACTTTAACAAGCAAAACAAGTAGTAAAGTAAAAAGATCGGACTGTTTACATCGGTCTACTGTAAGTTCTATTCACTATGTCACTCCCTTCCGCATACGCGTCAGCTTTGTTTGTCGTTTTGCTTTACGCCCGACTAACTGAGCAGGACTGACACAGGAGATAACTTACGAATTAGAACATATTAATAAGACATTTCTTGACATTATAATAGCTATTTTAAACAAAGTATTGATTAAGATAAGAACATAACTTGCCGATGAAAGGTTATACCATCGCTTCTCCAGATCGATGTGTGCAGTATCTTAGCGCACATATAGGCATCTTAGTAGTTATGAAGATAAAAGTAGCCGGCGAACGCTCGCAACAAACCAAAGTCCGTTCTATCAAACAAAGACCAATTGGCCGCAGGTTGAGGGAACATATTTTGAACGCTTATGTTTACTCTATTTATATACTTCAACGTTATTAAAACTGTATTTTATGTGTTTAAAGTATTTATATTTTTCTATATACGACCACAACCAACAAAATAAAGATTGAAGTATTAAAACAAATATGGAAATCCAGTCTTTTGTCTATGAACATTTGGACAAACTCAAATATTGTAATGAAACCAACTGGTCTAAGAAGAAGTTTAAAAATTGAAAAATTGTTTTCAGGCGTTGCCTAGTATGTGAAATAATTCAGTCAGATTAATCTCTTCACAACAATAAAGGTTTCAGCTCTTTTACTTCACTAAAATTAACAGATGGAAGAATTGAAGAAATATGGATGTTCAAACATATGAAAAATGGTGAATGTTACACAGTGTGTAAAGTGGTCACTTAAACCAGCCAATGACAGGTCATAAGCCCTGTAAATGCCTTGACTTCCATATTCCCTTATTAAAGGTATTCTCCATCCCTGTTGTAATTTGTTAAATATGGAGAGTATTTTAGAGAAGGAAATATGGAAATCAACACATTTATATGACTTGTTTCGTCTCATTGGCTGGTTTGAGTGAACTTTCATAAATCTTTAATTCTTCGATCTGTTGATTTTTGTAAAGTAATTATTTTTTGTTTTACTGTTACCTTGAAAAGATTTTGAGCAAGCCCTGTTTGGCAAAGTTTTCTCGGGCATGCCTTATCACGCTATTGTATGTCACAATAACTCATTAATGCTGGTAATAAGAGCCATGCTTTCACTCACCCCGGGATGAAATAATTATTTTCGGATCGCCGAAACTTTTTGAAATGATTCGCATTGATTTCTGAAGGCGCCTTAACTGAAAGCTCTTCGAAAAATCTTTTGTGACATGTTTTCAAGAAGCTTGTGAACGGAAAGCTCAACGAAAGTTTCAATGAAAAGTTCTGCTCTGAAAAACATTTTTACCGAGTCTCCGATATTCAGTATTTCATCTAATGATCAATTTTAATTTAAATTTAGATTACAGTTTTTATTGAAAGGAATTATTCTTCGGGGGTGCGGTACACTTGATGTCTTTTCCGAGTTAACAGTATTATAAGTTTAAATAAAATTATTTAAGGAAATGTGAATTATTTAATGGAATTAAAGAAAATTTTGAAAAAAATGTGAAAAAAAAAATATTTTTTATCCTAAAATAATTTGGTACTTCTGCTAGAGAAATATTCCCTTTTATAACAAACTGTAGAAACTTTAGTTGAAATCAGTTTTCCGTTTTCAGAAATCTAGTTTTGTTTTCCTTGTTACCTTGTTACCATGTCCCTTATCTTTAAATTTTATATAAAAAAATATAATCCTCATTTATTTTATTAAAATGAATAACCACATAATTAGTGCTCAAACTAAAAAAAATATATAATAATAAATAATTCTGAATAAATAGTTTTTGATGCCAAGCTTCTTGCTAGTAGCAAAGAAGACCTGCAATTCTTGGTAACAAAGTCTACGATGTATGCAAGAAAAGCGATTTGCTTATAAATGTTACCAAATAACCGAATATCGCACGCAACTACACTGATTTAGTATCAGCCATGGAAGAAACATTCACATTCATCACATCACTTCTTCATAGTATTTTTAATAATCCCACTTCACCTGTTTATCTGAGAGAGTTTTTCCAACCTCTATCACAACACGGACTATCCCTTCGTTCTAGATACAAGAGAACCCTTTTATTACGCTTTCATCGCTCTAATTTTTTTGCCTCCTCTTTCACAGTAGTAGCCGCTCAATTGTAGAATAATCTACCCACCGATGTTGGAGACGCCCCCGTGCCTTCTTTATTTACATTTAAGTCAAAATTGAAATGTTACTTACTAAATATTTAAGTTGTTCTTTTATCCCTTTTTTTTCCTTCCTATCCCCTCTCCTATCTTCATAGTATAGTGTTTTTTTTAATGTATTTTTGTTTTCTTAATCTTTGTTTTTAATTTTAGCATAAAATTGTAAGATTCAATATGTCCATGTACTTGTAATTTTCTCAAACTGAACGGTTTGGGCAGGTAGGAAGAAATTGTCTTTAGGCAATATCGGGTTGTGGTCCTGTGGCTAGTGTCTCGGACTCACGGACCAAAGGTCTGTGATTCGAATCCCACTCTGCCTCAACTTGATTCCATTTTCTTATAGTGAGTTATTTATTTAAATATTTAGGTAAATCATAAGAACGCAAATATTTCTTTTTAAAAAAAATAAATAATAAATTTAAAAAATAAATATATATATATATATACCCGGCCTTATATGTATATGAATTGTACCTGCTAAAGTGTAAGTGTAAGAGTTAAATAAATAAATGAATTTTGATAAATCGAAAATGGTGTTTTTTGAAAGGGGTGAAAATATAACTAAATTTGAGATCAGAGTTAACGGAGATAATTTGAATCTGGTAAAAACATTTTTGTATCTGGGAAGTACGTCTACTAGGGATGGAAACACCAAGAAAGATATTGAAAGGAGGGTGAGTGCTGGGATCAGGGTGAACGGTGCACTGAAATCTATTTTGGCAAACAAATGGTTATCGCAGGAGGCTAAACAAGCAGGTCACAATGGAGTTCTAGTGCCAACTCTAATGCATGGGACCAAAATATAAAAAAAGAAAAATGATGATGAAAGTATGAGAAATGCTGCGATCCTTCAGGCGAATGTGAGATAAAACCATGTATGATAGGTGCACAAATGTTGAGATCCGTGAACTTTGTAAGGCTGAGACATGGATTATCGACAGAATCAAGAAAAGGGTGCTGCGTTGGTTTGGAAATATGGAGCGAATGGAGAGTGAAAGAACGGCTTAAAGGATCTACGATGTTAATGTTGATGGATGATACGATCAAGTCCATCAAATACTTGAAATGTAAAATGGAAAAAGTCCAAAATAAATTAATTAAATGTCTATGATACAGAAATAATTACCAATTCAATAATTATAATGAACCAAGAGTACATTTTAAAATAAATTCTTTGGATAATAGATGACAGATTGCTAACTTAATGTTTCTATTTAAGCTTTTAAATGGCATTACTGACTGCCCCAAATTACTAATTTTAATTAATTTACTTGTACATTTTAAACGTACCCGTCACACCAAATTATTTTGCTGCACCAATGTAAATACTAATGCAGCAAAAAATGTGTGCATTTAAAGAATATGCAACTTATACAATAAAATTATTGGAGCCAATGCGAGTGATATCTTCAACTTGAATAATAATAAATTCAAAAGGAAAATCAGCGACAGCATGCAAGCATTGTCACCGTGGGCGTGGGTGAGTAGTGATGAGTAAATATAATACTCATATTATTTTTTCATTTTATTTTGAATTTACAATAGTAAATAGGTTAAAACATTTTATTTATGGTTTTCCAAATACTTTTCTAGTATAATATAACTTTATTTATGACACATTACGTATATTGATAATTATATGTTTGAGATCATTTTTAGTCTAGAAAGTATATTTTATATTATAACCGTATTTTTGTATATGACTGTAGATTTCAATAAATAAATAAAAAAATAAAATAAAAAGATGGACACGTCAAGAATAAGAATAATCGGCGTGCGTGCATGAGAAAATGTATGAATGTAGAGGAAGCGAGGTCTGTATGCAAAGACAGAGTGATAAAGCGTTCTTTCTTCTCTGCCTACCCGTACGGAGAAACGGCGTGGTGGTTTGTTGTTGTTGTCTATTTAAATTTTTGGAAAAAAAATATATTTGAAAATAGTAAACACGTAGTTATAGGGTGGAAGTTTAACTTCAAACCACCTGATCTTGTGCATACGACACTACAACAAAAGGACAACCGATTTTGTTTTCTAGGCATTTACAGAACTTATGACTTGTCATTGGTTGGCTGGCAGCCAGTCTGCAAGCATTTGAACATACTGAAACATTGTTAAACTATTACTATTTGTATTCTTTGGCTAATTGTAGAAAACAACTTATATTTTACTAACAGTTCATAAACATCGTAGTAAATCATTTTCAATCAAAACGACAAGATTAACTGATAATTGTTATAAACATTTATTTAATTTCTGTTTAAAAATAATCATTTTTTTTCTTGTTTATAAAAGTACAACATATCCAGTTTCATTGTAGAGAAATTGAAGTTGTAGGTAAAAGTGTTTTTATATCTCTATATGATTGTATGAAGATTGTAGATGCTTCAAACAATTTCAATTCTATCCTAATGAGAAAGTTCAGAAGTTTTTTTTATTTGTCAGTAGACCATCAAGTACAAAAAAAACTTTAGCGGACTTATTGCTAAAAGCAATATCTTCCAGCTAACCAAAAAACAGACAGGTCAAAAGAAAAGTTGGTCAAAATTATGTACAAAAAACTATGAATATAAATCAAAAGACATACATAAAATAAAAATAACCTACTTTAATAAAAATAACAGCCGTTTTTTAACTAAGAAATAAGGCTTGCATATTTAAACTATTTTTTAAAAGTACATAATTTTATACATATTAAATGATGAAAAATGCGGAAACAGATAATGAGTTTGGAAGGAGAGAGAAAAAGGAACCAAGGAAAGCAAAATGGATAAAAATATATATTTTAAAAAAACACTGTAAAAAATCTTATATTCCTATCTGCACCCGTTGGTGCATAGAAATGCATTCACATTTTTTTTTTTAATATTTATATTTTAAAAGACTTTTATCTGATTTTTTATAAGGTATATAATGGTGAAATTAGCTCTACCCCATTTAGCTTTTTTATTAAAATAAAATGAGTTTTATTAGTGTATTTTTTGCACCCATTTTAAATCAAAAGTTTAAAAGAGAACATCTGACCCCTAGTTGAGAGTCTCTGTTATAATGCACTAAAAGGTAAGCTGGAACAAATAATAATAAGCTTTAGTGTACTGAACTGAGCTTAGTAGTTGGAAACTCGCTTGGAATTCATTTTGTGAGTTTACGTGTGACGCTGAGAATGAATTCCGCTTTAAATAAAATAAATCGTATACGAAACAATAGTTGGCTTAAGGACTTCCTTACATTTTGTTAGTGCGCTTCAAAGTTGGCTGATAACTATTTACGAATATAAAGTACTGACAACCCATTGAAAATATTGTGCATTTTATTAATACTCGTACCTTTTCAATGTGTGATTGGCAAATTATATGGAGGGCTTTATCGGATATTGTCGTTCATTTCCATGCCATATTGCAAACACAAAGGGTTGCAAAAACTGTGATTACTTGTTTCACAATAGCCTATGTCTATCGTAGTAATTAAAAAAAAAAAATAATAACGTCATATTCATTATTATTTCTTTCATTATTATTTTATTTAAATTTTCTAACTCCAACGTCCTTCATATAAGTCACCAAAGAAAAAAAACCATAATCATGCATATAGCGCCGCTTATAAAAATGCTAATAATTACATAAATGTAATAAAGTCACAGTAAATGGATCGTTAGTCGTTAGGTCCTACGTTTGACAATTTCAACCCTAATAGTTAGCAACAATACTTCCCTAAAGGGAAAATATGACACAAAATATTTGTTTAGTTCATACACAGATACATTAAGCTTCCTGGACAAAACGTTAAATTTAATTTACTACCTATTCTGAACTTCACCTCCATGACGAGAATTTCGTCAGTATCGGTCACTATAATATATTATGGGGCACCCCTGAGAATCTCCCATTTCTCAACCCTAGAGCTTACAAACTGAGTAAATAATCTAAAATTTCTACTGTTTAACAAAGTTAGGATTCGAAACTGTGGTAGCAGTTAGTCGAGTTAAATTAAATATAAATCGCCAATAAAATTGAAATTTTTAAAAAAGTCATTCTTTTATTGAAAAAAAACATTGCTTTTTTTGTATGAGTGAAACCAATACAAAGACTCAAAGTCTTTAAAACGGCTTAGGATATATATTGGAATGTACTTACTCTGTATTTTTTTATTGTCAAACAAAAAAATATTTAATTGAATTATAAAAGTTCAATTCAAGACTATAATCTATTGAAAAACAATGATTAACCTAAGCGTTTGATAAAATGAAAAATCAATTTCAAATGACTTTCAAAAATATTTATTATTTAATTTTTTAATCGGCAGTACTTTTTAAATATTTTGGAAAATGATGACCTTTTTTTAAGCACCACAATGGGCCAGGAAGTCTAATTACAGTGGTGAATTGATAATAATTTTGCACATAACACCTAGGCTTGAGAAACAATCACATTTCATTTTTGTGTTCCCAGCGGGAATCAAACCCGGAACTTCCTGAGCGTGAGTTACGCATCATAACCAAAACACCACGGAAACTGTCGATTTATGAAGTTTTGATCAGTCAAATTATAAATGCATTTTATTTTTATTTTCAATATTTGCTTGCATTCGTTTCTCGACGTTCTGAACGTCCACTCCTGTTTTAGTGTTTGTCGGCAATTAATATCAATACTACGGGATGCAAACCTGAATTGAGAGTATGCACAGGAGTTTGCACTTAACGAGGAAGCCTAGAAACTATCTGTAGGCACGTAATAATAAAGTATTAAACAGTATTTTTTAAATTTCTTTTTCTTTCTTTCTTCTACTTTTTAAATTTCTTTTTTATTTCTGTTATTATAGCATACAATTTCTCTTATTGAAATCAATAATTTTTTTTTTTGTAAATAAACCTTCGATATACCATGTTATAGACTTTAAAACTTTTCCTAAAAATATTGATATATAAGTATACCATCTACCTAAATATCTGAAACTTCATGTTTAAAAATTAACAAAGATATTAGGCCCAAGCTCAGCGAAGTAACAATTTTAAAACATTGGTATAATTTTTCATCTTACGTAAGAGAAAAATGTTGCAAGCAGTTTTGCACGGGCATTGTGTGTACAAAAAATGGGAAAAACCACAAGTAAGCCTCCAAAAGCTTTTCCGCATGAAACCACTGATTCGAGAGCTGAAATAGCTGTAAAAGCTGCCGTTCGCACTTCAAAGGAAAGCCGCTAACTAAAATGTATGGAAATTTGTCAAAAATGGCCACGGGAAACCGGTGTCGAGGTGACCGGAAACGTTCAACTTTGACACGGATATCTTTTGCATCACTCTACTTTACTTCTCTTTATTGAATACTAGTAGCAGTTATGTAAACTTTTTAGTAATTAAAAAATACTTACATAAAAATAATTATAATATAATATGTCACATGATATTTAAATAAATCAGTAAAAAAGATGTTTTTTTTATGAATGTTTCTACTACAAAGTTAAGAATTTTTATAAATACCAATGAAATTCTTTTGGTTAAAAAGGACATTTATGGTGGGAAATTAAAAACAATAATGTTTTTTTCTTGTGCTCGGAAAAATTAGAACACTAAATTGTACTGCAAAGTTTCTTGAAATGTACGAAAAAAAAACGATCCACTTTAAGTGACGCCACTGGTTTATATGAATCAACCAATTATAAAAGAGCATTGAAAGATATCCGGTTTGCTAACCGTAAACGGACCAATCGGCAAAACTGGCAGAGAATAAGCGAAAGAGAACCTTTGATGTCACGCGTGGAGTTATTTCAGAGATACAAAACTTTAAAAAATCATAGCTATGATAATGCGATAAATTAGTATTGAAAAAAAAATGTCCTTAGTTTTATAGTTTTCCTCATTTCTTTTTTTTGTTTTGACCAACAAACGTGTACTGAATTGTTTTCATATAAGAATAATTATATTGAAATTGGACTTATTAGAAGTTTTGGCACACATATTTTATTAAATACTTTATTTACCCATTACAAGGAGTTATAAATTTTATAACTTAATTACCTGTTACAGTGGTTTGAATCTAATAATGAGAAATGTTAGCAATACTGATTTAATCTAGCCGTGTTAATAAATGCGATTTGAATTTACGTTTGTGTCGAGTGTCGATAGCTATGTCACGATACACATCTGGTCCCAGCGCTGAACGGAGAGAGTCTGATTTTGATTTCCGTTTTGCAGCAGTTGGTGACTGGTTACGTTGGTTAGTTCTCATATTTAAAAACGATCTATTTATGATTTTAAGACCCCCGTCAGGGATATTTGTTTATTTTATTTTATTGGGTAAACAAACAGTATGTTATTTATTATATAAATAAAACACGAGTGATACTTTGATATTCCAGATTTGTGGATTAAAGTATCACTCGTGTTTTATTTATATAATAAATTACAATGAACTTCCATCAAGAATTTTCACTTACACACTTAAATGTTTTAAACAGCATGTACACAAATATTGACAATTTCTATGTTTATTATAATATTATTATAATATAATATAATAAATATATATATAATATAGGACACTCATGCACACACCAAAAAAAATGTTTACACTTAATACAATATTTAAAGTTTGTCAAATATAATAAATGTTAAAAGAAACAAAATGAAAAAATATGGATATTTTAATAATGTTTAATATCTGCTTCTCTCAAAATTTCTATCTATGGTTTTTGATCTTAATTTACATACATTGTCTCAAAAAATATCAGCTTCGGCAAATCTATTGTTATATTGATCGCATATGCTAGGTATTGTAGGTTGTTTCAAATAGTTTGTTGACGCGTGTTCTGTGTAAAACAGAAGATTTTGTCTTTATATTTTTCGTTTTGCTATATAAAATATATTTATATATATAATTTTTCTATACGTCTGAACTTTTTCCAAACGGCTTAATCGATTTACGTGCGGTTTTCAGCGAAATGTAGATCTTTGCACTATGCGTGTTCGCAGATATTAAAATTTTCAATCAAATCTGTAAAAAAAAAGGAAAGAGCATAAATATCTTTTTCATCGACCTACCAGGGTTGCATTCAAAGAGAAAACATCTACAAAAAAAATAAAGGATAGTGTTTTTTTTGTTTTTAAAAAAAGTTCTTTTTTTGAATGTTTACAAACAACATTAGATTTTATGCGTCCTAATCGGATTCTTTCCTTACATTCCTTATAATTTCTTCACACTAAAAAAAAAAAAAAAATACATATCCATGAATAAAGTGCTCCCCTGTTGGTGAGAAGAGTCGAGTTTAACATTTGCAAAAATAATTCTTAAATTGAAAATTATTTTTTTTATGTTTTTGAATTATCTACTTAAATTCAATATTTAATATAAATAATTTTTAGTTTTGGAATTCATTCACAAACAAGTACCTAGGTTCCTATTTATCAATGAAAAATCTTTTTCCAAGGTAATAGCAGGCAAGCCAACGTTTGAGCAGGACAACGTCTGTCGGGTCCGCTAGTATCATATAATTTAGCCATTTTATGTGTCGTCTGGTGAGTGCTATCATGTGCTTTTTCAGCTTAATTTTAAATTTGTCTCCATCGTCATTTTGAAGTACTGATTGTAGTGTTTAAGCAAATTCTTTAGTATTTGTTTAGTCCTATGTTTATATTTACTTTTTTATGTGGTAACGAAGTTGTTGTCAGGTATTTTATTTGTGTATTTCAGCATTTCTGGTTAATGTTATGACGTAGTCTTGTATATTTCCCAGTGCAATGTTGTGCAGAATTTTTATCCTCTTAATTTTTGTCAAGTGAGTAACTGATTTCTCGCTCAGTTCGGTCAAAGGAGACCGGTATGGTAAGTTGTACGTTGGTAAAATTATTTTATTTTGTTGTCTTTGTATTCTTGTTATGTTTGTCTTGTTACCGGTTTCCCAGAAGGCGATCGTGTAACTCAATTTGCATTTAACATAGCTTTGTGCGTCATGATTTTTTCACTTCATGGTGTGAGTGGATGATTGACCTAGTATTTAATGTTGCCAGAGTCTGGATCAGTTTTGCCGATGCTTAATTAGGCAAAAGCGCTTGTGCGTCATGATTTTTTCACTTCATAGTGTGAGTGGATTATTGACCTAGTATTTAATGTTGCCAGAGTCTGGATCAGTTTTGCAGATACTTAATTAAGCAAAAGCGCTCTTTGGTTAAAATGACAACTTGATCTCGGTATTTTGTAGATATTTATAAAAATCATTAAATATCGATATGTTATTTTCTGTTAATTTTTATGAACTTGGAAGAAACGTTCAATATATTTGTACAAAAACTTAAAATACGATTACTCTTTATCGATATATGATAAACTCCAACGTTCGTATACATTGGTCGCGCCACTTGCCCGATAGCAGTGTACGCTCGAAAATTTCTGATTCTTTGGATGCGTTATCCTTTGTTCACTTTACTACAGAACCCTAAATACAATGATTGCAATTCCTACCTCATTCTGGGTTGTGGCACCTCTTTTGCTGGTACTTCTGTCGCGGCAGTCAGGATCCGATCCAGCCTTGCTGTCAGGAAGGAGGGGCACTTGACGAATTATACACACAGTAGATTTAATACTTATTGATGGCAAATATCTTTTTGCGATTGCAGTGAAAATATGAGAAATCACATGTGCACACGGTCGGTTCAGTCGTTGTTCTGGCGCCGGAACAATATAGGTACCCACGGTAGGAAAAATGCAACATCTTAACCAGGGTCCCGTAGGTAGTAAACGAATCCAAACGCCTCATCCTAGCAAATGTGCTAGACGTTAATTTTGATTTTATTTTTATTTTCTTTTATTTAGGAAACATACAGTAGAGTTACATTTTTTAATATTTTACACAGTTAGATTATGTAAGGTTGTTAATTAAAATGCAATAAAGATAAGGAAATAAACATAAATTTAAAAATTAAAATTAAAGTAAAAAAATGAAGAAAATTTCGGAAAGTAATTAAAAGTAAAGAATTAAAATAAAGAATGAAATCATGCTAAGTATAAAAATAAAATAAAATAAAAACATTTTTCTAAAAAGGAAAAACATAAATATACACATACATATTTTAAGGGATTCAAAGAAACGATGAGAAGAATCTTAAAATAAGAAAATAAATTTATGTCAATTAAAAAAACATCTTCAAAATTAATGACACATAGTACGAGCAGAAATATATTGATTTCATATACATATACAATATAATTAATTAAAAGTAGTTTAAAAGTATATATAAATAATATATATCAATGTGTGCATATGTAGCGTAACCCTACATATTGGAGTTTATTGTATACACTTATTTATATATTTCTATTGACATTTTTTGGTCGAGCCACATATTAATTATAATTTTAAAAATACTCTATTTAGTTTATTCTGGTTCTATTATTTTTTTTTAACCAGTGATAGGGTATCATCTTGACTGACATCGTCAAATTAGTTTTGTCTATAAAATTATAAAATTTTAATTAACACTATTTAAAAATAAAAAAAAATTTGTTTCTGAGGCAACTAGGTTTGAACTTCGGATTTATGATCAAAGTCCAAGGCACTACCACTGAATTTATAGCAATTTAAAAGATTATTTGTATTTTTTTTAATGTGAAATATTTTTATTCAATGTTATTTTATGACACTCAACTTTTTTTATATTAGAAATATATTTATTTCTATACTTAACATTAAACGATTTTGTTGATTTATTTTTTATTAGTTGACGTTTTAAGTTTTCAAAATTTGTTAACAATAACTACTACTACTACTACTACTACTACTACTACCATCACGCCATTTCCCCAAAGGTGTAGGCAGAGAGAATGGACCGCCACACACGTCTATCCTGGCATACAATCCTAGCCTCTTCCACATTCATACATCTTGTCATTCATGCCCTTCGGTTCTGTCTGATTTTGACATGACCAGACTTAAGATTTTGGTTTATCTTATCATGCCAAGTCTTTTTTGGTCGTCCTTGTCTAACGCCGTTCTTGCCGTTCATTTTCGCCATATATACTTGTTTTACTATTCTTTCGTCGTCCATTCGTTCTACATGACCAAACCATCTCAGATACCCTTTCTTAGTCTTATCAATTATACTTGTCTCAGATTTACACTCTCGCCTAATTTCATCATTCGTAACCCTGTCATACATTGATTTTCCACACATTCGTCTAAGAGATCGCATTTCAACCGAGTTCACTTGGCTTTCATCCATCCTCTGCCAGTTCCATGTTCCTGTTAACAATAAAATATATTTAATTGTATTTAGAAGTATACGATACGCTCCCTCATGCTTTTTAATGATACATTCACTTAGACACACCTGAACACTAACTCTCATACATAGCACACCCTCTTATATATATGTTTATATATACGCACGCACACATTTAAAAATGTACCATAAACGAATGTGTACTATTTTATTTAGAAACTTTGCTGGTCTGTCTTTCAAACATATCTTTATTTTATATTTTAATGATTATTAACTGTATTTTCTTAAAAAATGAACTAATTTATTTGACATTTATTCTGCCGGGTAGATAATAAATACGGTTTTGAATGTGAAATAGATCCAAAACCCTGGAAAAGTATTTTCGACGCAATGCCTACTCAATTTTTCTAGTTTTGTGCCTTAAACGTATGATTTATCATTTGACCATAATGTTGAAGGTGATCAACAAACGCTGGATTGAGATTTAATGCACTCTTCTTTACACAACTAGATGCGGATAAAAAAATGATGAAAATTACTAAAAAAAAATAATTATAAATTCTTAAATAGAACTCACTGACCAATGAAAACGTCACATTAACAGCTGCATTGACAAATGTCCTGGAAAAGGTTCCGCAGCTATTAAACGGTTATATCCCCTTTATGCGAAAAGTTTAATGTACTCGGGTCATTTGAGTCACGTGTCAACTGACCCTGATATTGATAAATTCCTTCACCATATGTTTCCGCCCCGAATTTTCTAAGAAACAGAACTTAGAATATACTTTTCCTTACTCACTAAAGCACGCACGAGCACCCCTTTTCTACTCTTGGTGTATTTTTTCTTCAAACTTTGCCCCGGAAACTTTACGTTATTACTATGTAACTAGATCAAAATTACACTTTTTATGATTAAATGGAACATTAACAATGAAAGTCAAGTTGAATATATTTATTTTAGTATTTTGTATGTTTGTAATTTTGAAAGTTTTTACAAGGTGGCGCAAAAATTGTAACCCGATGATTTTTAGCTGTATTTTTTTTTTATGAATAAAGAATTTTAGTTCTAATTTTAAGTAAGGTTAATATGATGTTTTTTCCTCCATTTATTTGAGAAAATAATATCGGCCAAGTGGCCACCACCTGAATGGATGACCATACGAGCCTGATTTTTGACATTTCCCATCACTTTTTCCAGAACTTCCAGCGATAGGTTGTCGCATTCTTGACAAATATTATATTTGAGGGCTTCAAAAGTCGGAAATTTGCTGACATAGACTCGCGTTTTGAAGAAACCCCACAAAAAGAAGTCTAGAACGGTCAAATCGGGTGATCTTGCCAGCCAGTGCAAATCACCAAAACGAGAGATTAGGCGACCTGGAAATGCAGCTCTAAGAATATTGGTTGTGGCTCGTGCAGTATGCTCCATTGCTCCATTCTGTTGAAATCATATAATCTCTAATCCCACTTCATCCAATTATGTCAGGAAAAAGTTGTTGAGCATGGTTACCGCTCGTCGTCCACAGTAGTTGTTTTGCCTGCGACGTTTTCGATAAAATAACGCCCGATGACGCCTCTAGCGTAAACACCACACCATGCAGTAATTTCAATCAGATGTAATGGCTCTTCGTAGGCTACACGTAAATTTTTAGTGCCCCAGAAGCGATAATTCCGCTTGTTCACATATCCACAGAGATAGAAATGAGCCTCGTCGCTAATGATGATTTTTGATAAAAAGTTGTCTTTATTGTGGTTGATATTCAGAATGGCTTGAACATATGTTACAAGCACTTGGCGGTCAACGGCTAGCAATCAATGCACTGTTTGCACTTTGTAAAAGAACGTCTTCAAATTGTCCACCAAAATGTTCTGTAAAGACCGCCGATTGATGCTCAATTGCGTAGCACGTTGTCCGGTCTATACTCCAGGATCCTCTGCGACATTTCTAAAACCACAGCCATGATATTCTCAGCAGAACGGCTGCTACGGGGCCGACCAGACCTGGCAGCATCTTGTGTAGTTCCATACTTTTCTAAGCTAGCAGCTTAACGCCGTAGTGTTTGCTCAGTTGGTTTTGGATGACCGGAAAATTTGCTCCTAAATTCACGCTGAACCAACACCACAGATAAATTATTACGCAAAAACATCGAAATAATTTATCCGCGTTCCTGATTAGTACAGTAATTCATGTCTTGTTGACTTGTATTTTGTGTCTGTTTACTTCACAAATGTCAAAGCAAAATTGACATTTGCCGCCATTTGCAAAAATTATGGCGTCTTCTGATATGGTGATTACTTTTGCGTCACCTTTTATAAGAGATTTTGGTTTAAATTTGTTATGGAATTTTCTCTTAGTTCCTAGAATTTAAGATACATCGTTGTCTTTATGAATGTTTCCGTATTAAATTTCCCGGGAATAGCTAATGATATTCAAAGATCATTTTTCCAACAAATGAAAATAAGAATACCTTAGAAAATGTGTTGATTTTCCTTAAATTTTTAAATAAAAGGGACTTAAAAACGTTCTCGCTGTTTTCCGACAGATGATATCATTTTAGCATTTTTACATCAAGCAATAATTATTTTTTTTTTTTTTTTTTTTTTTGTATTTATTCATTCAAAATTACAAAATTAAATATTTATGAACTTATTAAGGCTTTTTAGGCTATGCCCGTGTTATGCCACAATAAATAACAATAAAAATACAATAAAAATAAATAACAATAAATAACAAGTAAAATTAAAAGGATCAAATTATAATGACATAGAATTACAATCTAAAAAAAAGGTAAATGTAAGAAATAATCAAATTCCAAAGAATACAATGCAAAAAAAAAATTTAGAAATAATTTTAAAATATAAATTTTACAAATTAAGAATCACACATAATCAAAAAAACAAAATAGTGGAATCATTGAAATCAACAAAATAATAGTTAAATATAGTAGTTTTAAAAAAAAAATTTTAAAAAAAGAATAAAAAAACAAAATAAGAGCATCATTTAAATCAACAGATAAAGAATATATAAAAGCATAATTGAAATGATAATTGAGTTATGTTTTCTAGAAATTCACTCAATTATAGTAAGAAATAGGAGCAATAAATCATATGCCAAATAATAGTACGTACTAAATTAAATTATACAAAAATACATAATACTACTCTCAAACTCATTTTAAAGCTCCATTATTTAGCCTGAAATAACAATATAAGTTATTCCGCCGAAGTGGAAAAAACGTGTTTTAAAAAATATGTCAAATTTCATCTGAAAAAAACGTATTTACAGGAAATTTCACTGCACTACTTTTTTTCCAAAAAACTTGCAGCTAAAGCACATGGAATTCTTGTGGAGACTTACAGTGACCATGCCCTTTTGGAACATTACCGATCATCATCATTATCATCATCGTCTCTGCTCTGCACCATAATCAGCTGGATGAAGTGTATTATGAAATCATCAAACCTAACAAAATAATCGCGGGAGATTGCCATCAACTACAATTAATACGTTTGAGCTTGTAGTTCAAATTGTAGGAAAAATGCCTGCAATACGAGGAAAAACACAACATGGTAATTTTAAACATGTTGCAAAGTCAGTCAAAACATTTTTCGAAACGCTCAAGTGGGAAGTTATTTCTTTGTTTCTTGTTTCATTGTTTCTTCCTATTGCAACTTGTTCTGATCGGTGACTCGTGTTTTGTTTACGCAGCACATCCATTTTTATGAAGATGCCAAAAAATGACTTGATTTGTGGATACCCTCAAAAAATGATTCGTTCTAGCGAAATGGTATTCGTATGCAGTAGTCGCTATCGACGGACAATGCTTTTAATGACATGTTCTTTACTTGTTTTTTTAATAAAGCATTGATTTTCATAAAAAAAAGAGCCATAAAAATATTCAAGTCCTCATTAGCCGGTACAATAAATAATACTTTCAGCTTTCATTTTTTTATGGCAACTTACAGCTATTTATTTCATTGTTTTATTAACTTATAAAAACTTTATACACATTTAGTAAAATGTAGTAAATAAATAATTGGAGGGAATATAAACAAGTGAACTTAATATTATGTTGTATTACAACTCAATTCCCGGTTTTTGGTCTCATGAAGTTTACGATAAATACATTACAATTGTATATAATAAATGTTTGTACTCGTATGTACCGCTGTAATGCATTAACAAATAAATATTTTGAAAACAATTTGTGCTGGTGTGAGATATATTTTTTGAAAATATTTTGCATATACTGACGAATGAAATATTGCAAGAGTACAATTAAAAAAAAAAAACAATAAAGCTATGCGAATAGTAGATTTCTAAAAAGCTTATTACATTGTAATTACCCCTAGGGATCATTATTTTCGTTTGCTTGTATCTTTTCCATACGTTTTTGGGTTTTTGGGTTTTTAAAAGTTTCCAAGTTTTTTGAAAGCTCAATACAGTAGAAAATTTAACAAAAAATTTTTTCCCAACTTTTTAAAGAATTGCAAACAACGATTTCTTTACTTTCAAATTTTTTGTGGATCTTTTTTTCATTTCTTAAAAATAGTTCTCTGTTTGTATTTTTTGATCATCACCTGCAAAACTAATCAACTTTTTTATATTTTATGAAGCATATGGATTTATTATGGATATTACAGACAAAAAAAAAACAATATTTGTATTCTTACGATTTACTTAAATATTTTGGAAAGACACTAGCCACGGGACCACAAACCAGTATTATCTGTTTATACCCCGTTTGGAAGTATAATTTACTTATTTTTGTGTGATGATTTTGACCTTACACCTACAACAGCTATGTATATTTTACCAATCTAACATATAGATTTTTCCGTTCTTGTTAACACCTATTGGCTAAAATGATATTGTTTTATAACATTACATAAAAAAGTTGAGACGTGCTTTCATAAGCACGTCTCAATTTTTTATCGCACGTTGATACCCAAAAATCGAAATAACTTTTTGCGCAGTCTTTTTTTCTTCATACCACGTGTCGCACCAGTCTGAACACAAAAAAGGATAAGGGTAGAACAGCAAAACAAAACCCCCCCCCTTAAATTCGTGCTCGAAATATGAAAACAAGTTTGACGAAAAAATTCGATTTGATTTATTGAAGTTCAATTTCTTAATTCCAACAATAAAATATAATTTCACCTTCAAATATACAGGATGTTTATAAAACCCTATCACATCCAAAACCACGATGATCAGTATCAGCAAGAAGACGTATTGGAATAATAAAATTTTATTTTAGAACGAATAAATTTAAAAAAAATATATATAATTAAAAAAGCAAATGGTTGCATACTTCTGCAGGGGAGAAACGAGGAGGGGAGGGGGGAGTCTGACACTGCGCCGGGCTTCTCTTCCTTCTCCCTTGCAGAAGTAATCAACCATTTGTTTTTTTTAATATTTTATTTTTGAAAATTTTCTTTGTTCTAAATATTTTTTTAATATGCTAATATGTCTTCTTGCCCAAACTGATCATTGTGATTTTAGATGTGACAGGGTTAAAAAAATACCTTGTATATATTTGTATTATTTGTATTTTGAATATATTTGTATTTTGAAAAAGATGATTAATCTTTTTAAAAAATGCAGTTTTAATCATCATTTATTAATTAATCATTTGCGGTATTGAAATAAAAAATGCAGTTTTGATAACTACAGTTCGAGGAATGTGTACTTATATACTTGTTTTATTGTATAAAACTTTGGACTTTTCCAAAAAATGATCAATGGTAACTAAAATTTTAGTCAAATTAGAAATATGAAAGAGTAGTTTATGGTTTTCGTGTTTTATTAATATTTTCAAATATTTATTTTTTAACTAGGTTTTACATTTATTTTTCAATATTTTTTTTACTTCTACTCATGTTTCATATAATTTTTAGGTTAAGTTTTTATTTCTTGAAGTTAAGTAAAAAGTAATGTTTGTTTTATTTGCAAAAGGCAACTTTACTGTCCATGTTTGTAAAATAAATTAAAAAAAACAATTTATATTTGACGTTTTCCACCAAACACCAAAAATCATCATGATGAATTTCGACAGATTGCTCCAAAAGTAAAAATTAAAAAAGATTTTATTTCAAACCTTATTGAAAGATGGCTGAAGACCAGTTGTTGAATGAAACAATTCAATAAATTTATTTTGATCAATATCAATTAAATTCCTTGGTTTAATTTTATTTTGTTTATTTTGACAAACCAGCGCTTTTGCCTAAGTAGGCATTTACAGGACTGGTACGTTTCTTAAAACATTTTCGAATTTCATCGTATTTTTTACAAGGTTTTCCAATAACAAACTTTCCTAAGATAAAAATTAACTGTTTTGCAAACTACTTGCAATTATATTTTCTGTGATCTTCCAATCTCCCAACCATGTAAAAACAGTTTAAAATATGAAAATATTGAAAACCATTTACCAATCCTGAAGATGCGTATATTGGCTTCTCCAAAATGTTTTCCATCTCTGTTGTAATTTGTAACTCTTAATGACTTTTGTCTACAAAAGTTTGGACAGACTGTCCTCAAAATATTGCAATGAACCCAGGAATTTTGTTGATATATTTATTGCTTTTTAAACAAATTTACTGATCTACAAGATGTAGTGTTTACTTTTACGTTAAATGTGTTAAAAAATTACAACAGAGATGGAGAACATTTTAGAGAAAGGAATATGGAAGTTTAGGTATTTACAGGGCTTATGCTCTGTCATAAGCAGGTTTAAGTAGCCACTTTACAAACTATGTAACAATCACCATTTTGCCTATGTCTTAACATTCATATTTCTTCAATTCTTTTACCTGTTGAATTAAATGAAGTGTACGGTTAGCAGTCATTGCAATTTTTGAGAAAGACGTTCTTATTTACTACCGACCCTGATAATTCTCCTTAATCTTTTACAAACGGTTAGTCAATAACGTATTCTCCTCAATCTTATTATTTGTTTTATTTTTTATTCGCAAACGTGAACAGAACGAGGTGACAAAAATATTCATTAACGTCTATCTGACATTCTTTTATGAAGGCTGGTAATTAAATAAAATAATATATGTAATGTAAAAATCACAGAACATAAAATTTTATTTTTAATTTCGTATTACATTTACCATTTCGTTTTACATTTAATTACCATGTTTAAATTTAATAAAACGGACACAATTTATGAAAACACTAAATGCATAACTGATGGAAAAATTGAAAAAATATCTAAATTCATTAGCAAAATGGCAGATTAATGTATTACAGTCCATATAATTACCATTAAAACTAGTTAATGACAGCTCATAAACCTGGTGATTCACATTTCCCTTCTCTAAAACATTATCCATCTCTGTTTTAGTAAATAAATGTTAAAATTTTAGGATGTACCTTTAGTGAATAGCTTTAAGAAGTGTTCTCAAAACCAATAATTAAAATAAAACAAGTTGGAGCACTTAAGCTAAAACCCTGCACCCTGAAAAAATGTTTCGATTGCTTCCAGAGTACTGATATTTTCAATATAAAAAACAAACGGAAGTTCTCACAAATATCGACCATCCAATCAAAAGAAAACTGGAAAATAATCTGCATCATTGTTGCAATATGTTTTCCAAAGTCGATTGAAAACTATTGGCTCATCATTCATTATTTAATATTTCAATTTCATAAAAACATCTTAAACACTTTTATATTAGTTTGTGGAACTTCTTTGTGAAAATTTATTGTAATATTCAAAATAATTATTTTCATAAATGACAGGCTGACACTTCTAAAATCCAGTTATATTAAGGTAACAAACGTCAGTTATCATTATGAATGGTTGACGATTCGTAGCTTTGACGGAAAATTTATGGATAGTTAATAAAACATTCCCATGTGAATCAAAGCGTCATTAAAAAATATATTTTATTCATTTAAACATTTTTGATATATGGAAGAATATATAAATATATAACCATTTACTGACTTTTTATTGCTACCAGTTTCAAGACGTGCCCGTTCCTCTTCGTCAAGACCGTCACTATACCAAGGTACAAATACTAAAATTCTCTTTTACCTTTTCCATCATCGTAGTATAGTTAGTATTTACGAAACATGCAGAGAGAAAGGGGATGCAAACACTTTCATGTCCAAATGTGCACTGAAATTAGGTTTATAATATTAAGCGATTTGTTGCGGAATGTATAGGGTGGGAGTTAGGAAGAAGAGGGGCTAGAAAGTTGAAACGTGTAACTTTCGTGCGGGTAATTTTTAAATCAAAAAGTGGGCTTTATTGAACAAATATTTGATTATTTAAAAGAGGAATATTATTTTTAATAGGAATAAGCTTTTTTAAATTGAAACACCTGTATGCTGTTTAATTTAAATTGTTTAATATTTAAAATATTTTGAGCTTGTCCAAGTTTTTGTAGACAAGGACCGGATTCAACTCCCTGGGGAGCTGTTAATATTCAGATATTACAACAAAGACGAAGAACATTTAAGATAAGGTAATAAAGAAGTCTAGTCATCTACAGGGCTTATGACATGTCAATGGCTGGTTTAAGTGGCCACTTAACACACTATGTAACATTCACATTTTGTTCATATTTAAACATCTAAATATCTTCAATTCTTTCATCTGTTGATGTTTGTAAAGTTAAAGAGCGGATACCTTTATTTATGCGGGTGAGATTCATCTAATTGAATTATTTCACCTTCATACTAGGCAACGCCTGAAATGTTATTCTTCAATTTCTATTTTTCTTCGTGGACCAGGTGGATTTATTAACAATATTTTGAGTTTGTCCAAATTTTTTTAGACTAGGACTGAATTCAACTCCCCGGGGATCTGTTTATATTAACATATTACAACAGAGACGAAGAAGATTTAAGAGAAGCTATTTTTTTTTCCTTTATTATAGCCTTAACCATTCTTGGTAATACTAGCCAGAAACAAACAGTGTTTACATATGTTAAATGGGAGCAAAACAATGTTACAGACAAGACAGAAAAAACAGATAAACCTTATACATTTTTAAAATACATAGAACATAATTGATCTTAAAATTTAATTTACAACAATTGGAAATATTACAATTTTGAGTTTGTCCAAATGTTCGCAGACAAAAGACAGGATTTCACCCCCTCGGGAGTCATTAAGATTAACAAATTACAACAGGGATGCAGAATACCTTAAGATCTCTTCACAACAATAAAGGTTTCAGCGCTTGAACTTCACTAAAATCAACAAATGGAACAATTGAAGAAATATGGATGTTCAAACATAGGCAAAATTGTGAATGTTACACAGTGTGTAGAGTGGCCACTTAAACCAGCCAATGACAGGTCTTAACCCCTGTAAATTCCTAGACTTTTATATTCCCTTAGGGTATTCTCCATCCCTGTTGTAATTTATTAATCTTAATGACTCCCGAGGGGGTGAAATCCAGTCTTTTAACTACGAACATTTGGACATACTCAAATATTGTAATGAAACCGACTGGTCTAAGAAAAAGTTTAAAAATTGAAAAATTATTTTCAGGCGTTGCCTAGTATGTGAAATAATTCAGTCTGATGAATCTCTTTACAACAATAAAGGTTTCAGCTCTTTAACTTCACTTAAATCAACAAATGGAAGAACTGAAGAAATATGGATGTTCAAACATAGGCAAAATGGTGAATGTTACACAGTGTGTAAAGTGGCCACTTAAACCAGCCATTGACAGGTGTTAAGGCCTGTAAATGCCTAGAGTTCCATATTCCCTTAAGGTATTCTCCATCCCTGTTGTAATTTGTTAATTGAAAATATGATAAGAGAAGGTATTATAGAAGTCTAGGATATTATTGATTGATTTGGTGTTTATTTTGTAGAACTCCATATTTAAACTTATAATTAGAAATAAAACACTGATTTGAGTCTACTGAACACTTTATTTTATTTTTACAAATATAAACATATAAAAATAAAAACTTCGTGACAATTGTTTCGCCTTATTAGGGCATTTTCAAACGAATGTGAAGATTATTTGGATTGAATGTCTATATATAGTTATATAATTCAAGCTACTTAAGTAGAAAATAAAAATAATCTTATGAACTATAGCATGTACATTTATCATAATTGAGGGAAAAACCGATGGTTAAGGGTGAGGCTAAGTGTTTAATAAGTAATGGGGAATTTAGGTATTTATATTTGAATTTCGGGGAAAATATAACAATGTAAGTATTTATTGACATACAAATATGTATTGTGAGATAATTAATGAAGCCTTATAGTTTTGTAAATTTAGATAATTGTTGTTGAAAAAATATCAATAATATTATAACAGGTTGCTGTTCATTTTAATTTTAAAACATGATTGAAATATTATGAGGAAATTTTTATAAACATTTATATGTTTATATTTGTAAAAATAAAATAAAGTGTTCAGTAGACTCAAATCAGTGTTTGATTTCTAATTATAAGTCTAGGATATTCTTCAAATGTAAAATTTTAAGATCTCATGTTTTCTGTAATGTAAATATACCTTGATGGACATTCGCATTGTAATAATTGCTACACCTCTGAGTTGTTCAATATATTTTTCTTTTTTGTCTTTACAATTTATTAGTAACTTTCAAATATTATTTTTAGTTTGAAAGGCTATATTACATCATACTTTCTAACACTAATCAAAATGTTAGACCACAAAGTTAATGTTTTGAACATAAATAATATAAAACGCTTTTAATTCTGAAATATAATCAGACGATAAAGAATATACATAAGTTGCATTCCAGCACTCCCAACGAATGTTTTTATAATACAATATTATGTTTATACTTAGACAACTCGTTCTAGTAGCAAGTGTTCCGGCGATATAATTTTATTCGTCTGTAGTTATATGCTGATTTTCTTATTTCTGTCTACAACACTAGAGCTTGTTCACTTTACGGAGAATTCATGTTTTATTAACACAGCGACATTCCTTTGTAACGTCAATTGCCACGTCTGGCAGTGTTTCAGAATAGGAAATAGTGGAAAAGAATCGATCAGTTCATACAAAATAAACGGTTATATGAAAAAGAATATCAAATAGCATATTATAACCCCTTGGTGCATAATTCTGAACGATTCGTTATTTCTAAACTTCAAATGTTTTTAAATATTTACAAAAAGTTTTTAAAAATCATTTATATGTTCATATTATTTGCTGTTCAATAAATATCACAGTGAAATAAAGTTCAGATATATTTACGGTTGATTATAATCATACCCTGTTTGCACCCAATGGCACATAAGATACTTCATTTGAACACCAAATGAAGCGTATCTCCGTCATATTGCGCTAAAAAATAAAAGTGATTATTTCCAACAACCGTCATTTTTGAGATTCTTGATCAAAAGACGGCTTTTGTTATTTTACACAATAATATGACATTTTACGTGGCTATTTCATCTATTTCGGTAAAAAAACAGTTTTAAAGCAAAAGAATGGTTAAATTAGTCACTCTATGACAAAAAATCGATTTACTCAGTTCCACTTATAACAGAGATAACCACGTTCGTTTTTTTTAAATAAGGTAAGGTGATCAGCCTAATGCTTCAGGTGTAAGTCCGGGAAAATTAAATACTGAAGTGTAGAACTACTAACGAACCGTAATCGACGACACACATACACGTGCTAAATAATATCACCTGAAATATAGTGCGACGACCGATGAAGCAAGTCATCGTTTTATTTAAAATACAATACAACATATTATACAGGTTTTAAAGTATTGCAAATAACGACGAGAGCGTCGTCCTGCCGTACATTCACATTGTTCTTACCATGGAGATATGAAGAACAGAGTAACGTGGCCTATTAAGAGACCACTGGACATGGAAACGCCCAGTCAGTCAGTCAGTGAGTCCTAGTGTAACCAGTTCAACATCTCATCGCCGCACTGTTACATTCGCGCGACATCATTCATTTTTTTAAAAATACGCATTAAACGGCAATCTCTAATTGGGGTAGAAGCTCCAGCCCTCCGTGGTCTGGTCTCCATTATATGTCAATTGCATAAATCCCATTGAATCTAAAAGTAGCGTGGATGCTTGGACTAGAGAGAGGTAATTATTCTCATACTGATATGGAGTCAATGTTAAATATTTATAGTCTACAACGTAGAACTAATATTGATTCCATATATATGTTTGGCTGTTCCATTATTACTGGGATAAGCAAAATTTAATATTCCGATTCGTAGTTTGAGAGACAATGAAGTACTGTTCATTGATCAGCATAGAACAAACTATGGCTTTAATTCTCTAATGACCCGTCATTGTCGTATTGTTAACTCAAGACAAGATCTGGACTTTTTTAGTTTAAGTTAACAATGATTTAAACGAGCACTAAATAAATAGTCCAGATCTTTCCTTGATGTCCCTTATGTTTGTCAATGCTTCTTTTCTTTTTTTAAATTACTATTTTATTATTATATTTAAAATCTATAAATTGTATACATGGACAATGTATGTAAATGAATAAATAAATAAATAACCCTCAACAAGCCAAATCCTACAAATATTTTATCTCGACCTTTCCAGGAATCAAACACGGAACCTCAAGAATAGTAGGCAAACACGTCAATCACTGCACAACGTAGCGGACTTATCTCAGCTTGATTTCCTTATTTAAGATTTTTATATAATAGCAGCCATTGAGTCGAAAACGCTTGTCCACCGAGGTTTTGGTACTTTTTCACGTACAGAATTATATTATTTATGTCTCAAAAATAATAGATTTACTAAAAGGAGATAGTTTTTTATGTTGAACTATCGTAGTTAAAATAATACTTGAATAAAATAAATATTAATTATGTTTTTGATGTACATATATTTATATTAATTTTAAATTCCATAAATTACAAGTTACGAACAAAACGTCAAAATAAGTTAACATTCGTTCAGAATAAGCTGGTTGGTACTCCATTCTTGCACCAGGTGTTGGAAATGTATGACGTAACGGCTTAGCTGAAATTTCGGCGGGAAAAAATCGGAAAATCCGAAAAGGCACGATTTGACAAGAAAAACACGAGTTTAGAAATCTGTTACACTTTTCTTCCCGTTATATTTTTGCTTGCTCTCTGATCGCATGTGAAGATTTCTCTCTTTTAAAATGTGCGCTTTAAGAATATTGATGAAAACTAATTTCATTATTTTTGAGTCAAAAAAATACGAAACAGAAAATTAAAAAGCTTTCCATTTATATGTATTTTAATACGAAAGCACATTTTATAAAGTAAAACCACATTTTTTTACTTAAATATTTTTTGTGGAGACTGATTCATCTGATAGTGTATCGTAAAAAAATTGTCACTGGTCCATAAAAACTAACAGAATTATAAAAATATCAACTTTTTCTTTTTAAAATCTCCTTTCATCAAATTTAAAAAAAAAATCATTTGGAAATTTCCCTAATTTGAATGTTTTACATATTTTTGTCGGATTTCAAAGCAAAAGTATCAGGTATGCCAACGTGTATTGTTTGTACTTGGATAAATAGATGAACTCATATTTTTATTGAAATCAACTGTATTTTTTTAAAAAAAACATTAAGATTTTTATGTATCTGTTTCACCTGAAGTAGACTAATGACCGACGATGCAATATCATCATTTTCTATCAAATCCAATATCACATTTAATGCAACTTTATCTAACTATTCTGCAGTACATTCACATCATTGCTACCATGAAAAAATGAACCACAAAGTAATCTGGTTTATAAAGAGACCACGGGACGCAACGCCAGTCAGTCAGCCCAACAAATTCAGTTCAGTCAGTCAGTACAGTTCACTCAGCTCCAACATGTAGTTCAAGTGCAATTACTTCAACTCCTTATCGCCGTAGCACTCATGTGACATAATTCACTATTTATTTGCCGTGTAATAAATAATCGTCAAACAGCAACCTCGTGTCTTCTCTGTCAATCTCTAACCCTAGTTACCTACCCTAGTAGGAGCTCCAAGCAACCCTCAACAACCTAAATCCTACATATAATCCTACATATATCCTACAGATAACTACAATTTATTTAATCCTAGAAATTTGTAAAAGAGATATTTACAAAACGGCAAAATTCATATTCATTATGAAGAATATATAAATTTTAACAATATAACCTTTAAATTGCGGTTTTTAACAGAATAATGTTGAGTTTGTTTGCTTTGTTATAACTTTCATATTCGTTTTATTTATCAAAGTACTTTGATATTATAAATATGAAATTTTCTATGTACACATAAGCTCCCAGTTTTTGGGTAAACCAAGCAATTTTACAATCAAAGCTACATAATTTACTTTAAGTACTTTTGAACCCTGTTATAATGTTTAGATTTTTCATGATTTCTCACAGTTTTTTTGACTGTTGTATTTTTTCGACTATTATGTATGTAAATTGATAAAACTTCAAAAGTTGTTTAATGAAAAAATATTAGTAGTTAAAAAATACAAGAAAACTTCATTTTTAACTGTTTTTTTTTCCAAATTTGTTAACATCTTGATATTAATTTTAACTAGAACAATACATTGTCGTGTCCTACGACTGTTATAAAAATAAACCAACAATGATCGGAGCTTAAACAAATTTAAACGTTATAATAATAAATAAATAAATCGCCATTATAAACAACTTTAAAAAGTCTAACCGTCGTTTTAACCGAACTACACCGGGCGACCACGTTACCATACAACCAGTCCTTTAAAGCACGGCTGGCACGCCAACCATTCCTCGCCGGACCTTGGGCAAGTGCGCACGTCTCTCCCGGAACCCAATAGTTCCCGCGCGAAGCGTAGAAGCTTCCAGCACTTTATTCATACAAAAAAATGTGCCGATCATAAAATGTTTCCTCAGTAAACCTGTTTGGTGGGTAAGCAAAAATAACGTTCGATTAAATAATAATACTCGCTTTTCCATAAAGTTCAGTGCATAATTCGCTACTCTTTTACAGATAAATAAATCAAAGCAACGCTCATTTGAAATAGCGTCCGTTAAAACAAGCCGTTTTGTTATTTCGACAACTTTCCATATTGTAAGTATCTTTTGAAGTACGAATCTTTTTGTTTAGTCTTTTGTCTAGTACCTTTTGAAATTAAATGCTTATTCTAGCATGGAGCGTCTCGTTACCCCCACAATTTAATCGGATCCACGCACGGTCATCTTGTAATGGCGTCTCGCGCGGTTCTTAACTCAAATAACTTCTTTAAAGCGGCGGATAGTCAGACTCCATCTCCTTTTTATGAAAATTCGCTAGGATGGTTCGAATCTACAAATAACCTGTATTTTTTTCGAGCATCCACTGTCAAGGTTTGTGATTCAGATCCTATCCAACACAGTGCCTTTGTCATCAGGAAATGTGAATTTTACTGTTTCCACAAGAGAACCCCTGGCCAAATTTATTCGGGTTGCTATTCACGTAGAAATAATTTTGCTTTAAATTTTTGTACATTATTTATCCACTGAATTAATCTCAATCAAACTGTTTCTCGAAGGTAACCCCTGGCCAAATTTACAATTTAAAAAAAACTGTATTTGAAAATAATGGCCACTGTCATAACATTTGAATTCCTAGAGGAATAACCCTGTTAGTTGTTCTAGAAACACTGTTAACTATTGTACACACTGTAAATTTATATTGTCCATTTTGATGTTCTGTTTCCACATAATTCTTATAATAAACTCAATTGTAACGAATAACTGACTTATAATTCTGTTCTTCCAACCGATTCACCCCTAAACAAGGAACAATTCGGGTACCCGAGGACCCATGGCTTCCTAAAAGGAACCCTAAGCAATACAAGACCAAATTCTACCGGAGTGAGTCGAGGGCAGATCGTAGTAGAAGAAGAATCACGATAATATACAAATTTCAATTGCAGTATTTATACAGTTTAATAATATAGATGTTTTTTGATGATTTTTCTTGATTAAACTCCATAGTTAATGATTTGGATAAAATTATAAATTTATTTATTTATATACGGCATTTCTGCCATTTACATATATGTGGTTTAAAGAGTGCTTAAAAATAAAAATACAAAAAAATCGAGTATGATTTATTAATATACTCGTACTATACATATTATAAATAACTTGAAATACATACATATTTTAAAGAAATTAAACAATAATTAAATACATTTATCAATCAAATTATAACTATTCTAACCCAATTTCTTGAAGTCGATCTGCTCTTTTTGATAAAAATATGTTAGTCATTTTATTTTTTAAGATAAACTAAATATATCAAAATATGATGCATATTCATTTCCGGTATTCTGTAATCTAAAAACAGATGAGTTATATTGAGCTACCGTTCGACAATTTTGATAATAAAATATTGAAGATGTTCTGCTTAACCTAGGTGGCACATAGAATGAAATCAGCTTCAGTAGATCAGGGGTATCAAACATTGGTTTAATTATTTCATATAAAGTCGTAAGATCAGTCAATGTTCTTCTTCTTCAAATAAAAGTATCAATGAAACTTCTTCGTTTAGTTTTATTTTTTTATTATTTTGACCAACAAGCGCCTTTGCCTAAGTAGGCATCAGTCTTGAAGATGCTTACTCAGGCAAAAACGCTCGTTGCTAAAAATAATAATAAAGTAAAACTTAACCAAGAAGTTTTATAGAAAATTTTATTAATAATTTTATTAAAATCATTATACAGTTTATCTAAATAAGACAACATCATCATCATTCCATGTCCACTCCCTAGTTGTCCCTAGTTGGAGTATATGGCGACATAAACCGCTTCCAGGCCTCTCTGTCGGCTGCCACCTGTGCATCCTCGCAAGTCTGGTTCGAGTCTTATAGTTTTGACATGCACTGCCGACAAACAGTCAACAGTGATTCTGACGCCTTGTAAAATAGGCCAGCATGATCTCAATGGTCCAGTCAATCCTATCGCCGAAAAAAATTATCGCCTACAAAAGTTATCGCTGGAGTTGGTTGTGTCCGAAAAAATCAACACAAACATTTTATAACGTGGGAGTCAACCTTTAATGACGCTACAAAAATTATAACGATGGTTAATAACTGGCTTGAAACAAATTAACATAATATTTAAATGTAGTCCACAAAGTTAATGTTTTGAATATTAATAACAAATTAACTTAGTTTAAATCAAGAAAAAAACATGTATTTGCCTTTTCAAATTTCAAACAAAAGTGACCCTTCACAGAATTTGTGAATAAAAATCCATGATTTAAAATATAACGTTGATATTTGTAATAAATGCTACAAAATACGTTCAGGAAAAAGCTATAAATAATTGGGTATATACATAGATTATATACTAAAATGGGAAAAAACATATAGTTAAACTAACAGATAAACTTTGTTATTAATCTTATGTTTTCCAAAGACTGAAAAATATCTTAACCAAAGAAAAATCTTAAAATGTATATTACGCTCTAATTCAGTTTTTGATAACATATGGTATAATCGCGTGGGGAGGAGTCTTGGACGTGTATAGTCGCTCAATAGAAATTACACAGAAAAATATAATTAAAATAATTTACAAAAAACGAAGATTTTTTCTTGGTTATAAATTATACGTAGAGAGTGAACTCCTTAGTTTTAGAAAATTAAAAATATTTCAGTGCATAAAATATGTTAACTTGAATAAAAAACAGTTCAGTAATAATTTAAATCGTATTAGTAATATATCCGATAGTGTACTGTCAGTTCCAGGATGCAGAACTAAGTTCGCACAGAGGCACTCCTCACATGTTGGTCCAAGATCCTTAAATTTTCTAACCAAGGAGAACAAAACATCAAATCACTAGTACACTTTAAAGTAGGTTTGAGGTCTTGGATCAGCATGGAAGGAATAGATAGACACATTCTTTAAAAAAATAATAAAAATAAAAATAAATGCATTCTGCAAATAAATCATGTATTCGTAATAAAAGCAAATGTTAATTTAGTTTTTATTGTGTTTTTCTTTTCTTTTTTTCATGTTTATGTCATACCATATATGAATGCTATTAAATTTTTAATAATTAAAAAAGGAATGGCCCACGCTCAGACGCTAAAGTCTTTGTGGGCATTTTTTCCAATTCATGTTATAGCTTAATTTTAAGATGTATTTTTTTAAAGTGTATTTTTTAAAATAATATGTTTATGGAAAAATAAACAAAAAATAAATAAACTTAGTTTTAAATATAAAATATATTGACGGCCTCCGTGGTGTAATTGCCTAGACGCTCGCATGCGTAGTTTACAGGTTCGATTTCCAGTGAAACTATAACAGTTAAAATGTAATTATTACACATCGGCATTGTTTGCTGGAATTTACAAATTTAATTTCAACAGCTCTACAAGGCCAAAAACCGTGTGTTCACTAGGGATAAAACATAATGGAAAGTAGAAACACGCACATAATTTAAGAATACTAAAAATAAAAATTATTACACTAACTTAAATTAAAATAAATATATGGACAAAACGATTAATAGTACTGGTCTAAGCAATGTCTCGAAGCAGTCTCCTTGACTATTTTATTATACTATCGTAAAAATTATGCTTACTGGTTTCTGAATACCATCGTCAAGACTTTAAATAATATGGTACCCTTTATAATCTAAAAAAAGGTTCGTGGTTTGAATTCCACTTAACTCTAACTTGATTTTCATTTTCTAATAGTGAGTTATTTACAACTTGTTGAAAATGGCCCTTAAAATGAAGTATTTGGGTAAATCATAAGAACGTAAATATTTCATTTTCCTTTAATAAAAAAAATAAATTATTAAACTACAAAAAAACGTCCTTGCCTGCCCCGTGTTATTTCACAACTATGTTATTTTAAAAAAAAGAAACATTGATATTATAGCATTTTGACAAAAAATTATCTTTATTATTAATAATATGAATATTTAAAAACCAACCGAAAAACTTAAATTAAATTAAATTTATACTTTCAATAAATATTATATACTGATTTTCGAATTACAGATGTTTCTCATTAAACAGATATAGCTTTTAAATTATTTTATCCATGATTTCCGCAATAAAGTCTGTCAAAAGTACGAATACCATCGTAACATTAATTAAAAAGTTTATGGAATTGGTTGGAAGTAATTTAAAATACAATTCAATACGGTCATCACTGCAAAAACTCACCAATTAAAACCAGAAAAGTCCAAATAAAACCCCGTGGATCAATCAACTCCAACCTATCGATCCCTGTAGACAAATAAATAACACCTCTTTTAATGAACCCACAAACCTCAATCCATTCGTAATGAAGTAGAACGTGGTTGAAGAAAAATCTTACAAGTGGTGAGTAATCAATTGTTTCCATTAATTTATACAAATAATGGTGGTATTTTTATTTATCAGAAAAGTGAACTAATTATTGCAGATATCCTAATAATTGCCACTTTTTACAAGCCATGTGTGTAAGTAAAAAAAAAAATATAATTCATTTTAAGTACACAATTTCAAATTATTTTTGTTTATAATTAATTTTTAAAAAACTTTTAAATTTGTTTTAACAGGTGTTATTAATAAAACAATGTATTTCAAAGGGTAATATTTCATCATTTTAAAAAATGCGAGGTATAGACATTTACGCCATTCACAGTGCTTGTCATTGGGTTATTTATTATTTTGATTATGTATGTTTTTTAAGCGCTATTTATGTGAAAATCACCGCAAGAGTGCTGTGTATATGTGGTTGAGATTCTAGTTCCCCTTTCCTAGTATGGTCAATTTGAACACTATATATCGGTCGTCAGATGGCAGAAGGGACTATTTGTAATTTTCAAAAATGTTCAGGAGAGCTGAAATAAGACTAAATTTCAAGACTTCAATCCACAAACTAAAATATTTTATTGTTATTTTTAAATAACAAATTACCATTCTAAATAATGCTGTATTTACCGAATAATCAATTAAAACTTTTAAAAACTAAAACACAGAAAAAAATACAGATGGTGCCATCTGCCATCTGACTACCGATATAGAAACCTATTCCAGAGTTACTAAAATTTTCTAATCTTAATATACACGTGAACAGACCAAATAACAATCACATGGTCAGACTCGCGCAATATATCTCCACAAAAGCAAGAACTATAGGTCGTTCACAAACCACCTGGTTGACCGACGTTGAAAGGGAACGTTGAGAGGGTGGCACAAGACAGAAAAACTTAGAAACTGCGTACCGGAAGGGCCAACCCTAGTTAAACTGGGAAGGGACGAGGAAAAATAAGTCTTAATTTTTTATTCAAATTATATTAAATACTCCATAAAATCATTTTTGTTAAGCGTCTTTGGGGTATTTTATTACGATGTTTATTGAATTGTTACCTAAAATTAGGGATATTTTAATCTCAATCGCAAAAGTATGCAAATAATTTAATGCGAACAAAAGTAGCACAGTAATAAACGATTGTGGATTTTGACAGAGTGCCTATACTCTGAGTTGGTAGAGCGGTAGACTCAAGAATGGCTCAGAAAAGTCTCACACACCCTCAGAGAAGTTGAGTTCCTGAGAGAAGTTTAGTTCTTTCCCAAGTTTCCTATTTAATCACTAAGATTGGATTTCTCAGTACGCTTTATACTTTTGAACTTGTATCTTATTCAGAAGATTTTGTTTTCAATTTAATTAGCGAAGTTGACTACAATTCACATAGTTGCAATGTAAACATAATGATGGTATTACATTACACTTATACGTCGTGATATATATGTTTTTATTATTGTTTGTATTAACTTAACGTTTTTTGTAAAACGGAGAAAATAAAAAGAAAACGAAATTTGAATTTCAAATAAAAATTTGAAATGAAAAAACCCATGAACTTAAACAAAAGCAGATGAATTTGGTGAAATTGAAATATTAAGATATGTAATTCATTGTATTACTAAAATAAAATTTAAAACAGTTTGTTAAGAATCAATTATTTTTTTAATTTATTGCCTTCCAAAACCAGTGGCTTATTACATTAATAATTAGAAGTTAATGACGAAGTGCTTTTGATTTCTATTATATAATGGATAACCACAAAGTTGTTACTTAATATTCATTTAGTTTTCAAAACGTTTATGAGTTTTAAGCGAAATTCATATTTGAGAAGTAACTTAATATTAATACAGAACTCATCATAATCCCACGTTTCCATAATTCGTGCAATTATGAAAGTATCTAATGTCTTACACAACAGCCGCTTGCGTAGCTTGGGTTTAAACTATGCAATTTGACTAAGTTTAGACTACAGTCTGTCCAACGTATGTGATAGTATATTACTTCGACTCTTACACATATTTTTAAAAGAAAGTAAATTTCAATATAACGCGCGAAGTAACTAAGAGCTACGTGACAATTCGTCACTTGTCACTTCCCCCCAAACAAAGTCGCACTTTGCCCAGGTCCTTCTTCCCCTTTCCTACGCACAAATCTTCTATGATGTTTTACCCCTTGCCGCGTCTCCTTCCGCTTGCTTGCTGACCCTTTGTTGCCTTGTCTGCTCTGACCAGTAGAACGACCACCAAAGATTAAATGGTTGGATTCACGTTTGAATCTGTCTTGCTGAGTTTGTCCCTCACCGGCGCATCTTTTTGTCCTTTTTTCAGTTGTGACATCGTTTATAACGCTTAAATATAAACACTCGTAAAAAAGTCTCCGGTTGTCGGTATAAAATGACTGAAGTTATCTGTGCCTACGTATTGTAAAATTACACTGCGCAGTTTTTATAAACGACTGGTATCGCCAAGTTAGAGCGAGAACAAACTGAGTTCGCACTATCTACTTCGGGTGTAATTTGAACCTTGATTTGTTTATTTCCTCTGATTTCTGGTATATTTACCTTAAGTGTTTGTATTGAGACATTAAGATACTTATAAAGTTATGATATCGGACTATATCGCTTGAGTCAGTAACGTTATTCTTCAAACTACAAAGTTAAATTAATTATTTAATTAATAATTAAGTGATATTTTTAATTGAATCGGCATTCACTTCGTAACACTTCATTATAAATTATTATGAAAATAAAACTTTGTTATCAGTGTTACACAATTTTATTCTTTTACAAGAACACAACTATAGTTTCGGGAGAGCACTCCTCCCATCGACGGGTGATATAAAACTAATATAATAAACACAGAATATTGTTCACAATGTCATCGAATCTAAACAAAAAAATAAACAGATTAATCAGTGAAACTTAGAGCAGGGGGTTTTTATTCTTATCTAAGGTGTTGGCATATGAATGGATGGTTATCTTAAGTACAGATATGAAAACATGGACAAAACATTAAGTCGAATTTATTTCTTAAAATTTAGCACATAAGTGGAAGTTGCAATAAGTAAGTCTAAGATTTAATGTGTGGGAAGACTTTTTTGGGGGACAAATTTTCTAGTTTGTAACCGTCGGCGATAGCCAAATGAATTATTCAAATTTAATTAACTAGTCAAATTAAACAACCAAAATAAAGCATGATTTTTTTTCCTGGTTCATCATTCCCTTTCCACATCTAATAGTACATAGGGCACTAGATTTGTACACCAATCGCAGCGTATCTTGATATTTTTTTTTACATGGAGGTAATATAATCAGTCTTACGCTTCAGGTACCAGTGCAGGGACTAAGAAATATTCTAATGTGAAAACTTATTTTTAAATAAATATTTTATATCAATATTGTTGGAAATTGAACCCGAGACCTCTTGCATGGTAAGCAAACGCGCTGACCATTTCATTTTTTTCAAAGTTTTCTGGTTACTCAATTTCAACTTTACTTTTACAAATTAAACAAATTAAATTTATAGACCTTAACATATTTATAATATTTTGACTCGAACTGGGTTGTGGCCTCATGGTAGTGTCCCAAATTCACCAATCAATGGTCTTTGGTTCGAACCCCGCTCTACCGCAACTCGGTTTCTATTCTTCTCACACTATTATTTACCACTTAAATAATATAACTAAAAAAATAAAATATTTTCCTATAACAAGAACGTAAATAAAACGTAAATGTGTTTTATCGTTTATATAAATAAACATAAATATTTTAAGCCCAAGGTTTTCACTGGTTGTGAGAGGGTTGAAAGGAAGATGAAACTATATGAACAAATGATGAAGTTTAGTCTAAAGTACCCGTTAAGAGTGTTGGGCAAATAAACCCTCCGAAATTCATTATGCGCGAATTCTAGGCGGTTCTTTACGAGCCTTCAAAGGGAATACACGTCCAAAGGTTTGGCGAGAAAGGCTTCAGAGCTAGGAAAGGCTCCAGTCCACGAAACTACCGCCTGAATTACCACAAGCTTAAGTTTTCCTTAGATTGGATGGTCAATATTTGTGAGAACTCGCATTTGCTCTTTATATAGAAACTATCAGTACCCTGGAACCAATCGAAACATTTTTTCAGGGTTCTTAAGAAACTTCTGATAATTGCGGTTTTAGGTTCAGTGCTCCTATTTTTCTTGCTTCAACTATTTGTTTCGAAAACGCTCTCTAAAAGCTGTTAAATAAAGATACATCGTCATATTTAACAAATTACAAAAGAGAAGGAGAACATTTTAGAGAAGGGCTATAGAAGTCGAGGCATCTACAGAGCTTATGACATGTCATTAGCTGGTTTAAGTAGCCACATTACACACTGTGTAACATTTACCATTCTGCCGAAATTTATATATTCCTTAAACTCTTCTATCTGCTGTATTCCCTTCTCTAAAATGTTTTTCGCTCCCTAGGGAGTTGAATCCAGTCCTTGTCTACAAAAGTTTAAAGAAACTCAAAATATCGTTGATCCTAATATTTATTCATACTTATCAATTACTTTTGTTTTATACAACCAGGTATAAGTATGTGTTTTTTTTATAATTACACCGTCGTTTTTTTCGGAGTCATTTAAAAATAATCATAAATAACTTAAAATAAGAATCAATTGAACGTATTTATGCAAAAAGTAGCCAGCCATAAAAAAGTAAAACTGAGTTAATAGCACTTTTATGAAAAGAGTGAATAATCAAATTTATACAACAGTTGGAATATTTTTCAATTTGACAAATGATAAATAATGCATACATAAGTTTGTAATAACAATTATATTCTCAGTTTAAAATTCATAAATTTTGACTCAGGATTCTGAACTGGCCAAAACATTTTTTAAGACCGTTTTTAAAATATTTTTCATTAATATTGTAATATGTTATTTGTTTACAAGGAAAATGGGTACGGAGTAGTTTTTAATGGGTACGCTTTTTTTCTTAACTTTTGGCATTGATTTTAAATATATAAATAAAGATAACTATAACTGGCCAAAATTTTTTATTTATTTGTAAATATTGTATTTTTTTGCTATAATGGCTGTTGTTTTCTTTTAATATATAAATAATAAAAAAACTTTTCGGCCCATTTGTCGATCTGCAAAAGACATTTAATAGAGAGAAAAATTGTGCAAGGTTTTATTGAAGTATGGAGTGAACCTGGCAAAGGCTATTGCATCACTGTACAAGGACAGCACAGCATGTGTGAAGGTGAATGGGTCATTCACATTGTGGTTTAATATTCCTTAAGGAGTCGAACAGAATTGTGTAATGTTGTCGTGGTTGTTCAACACATACATCGATAACTGTATGAAAAAACTGAAGGATGTAAGAATGGGAGCAAAAATGAAAAGTATAACTGTTAACTGTCTTCTGTATGCTGATGACCCGTGCTTTTTTTAGCAGCAAAGAAGACCTGCAATTATTGGTAACAAAAGTCTACGATTTATGCAAAACAGCGATTTGCTTATAAATGTTGATAAATTGAAAGTGATGGTGATGAAAAAATAACTTTTATGTAAGATCAGTGTGATCGGAGATATTCTGAAGCAAGTAAAAGAATTTGTGTATCTAGGAAGTATGTTTTCTCAATATGAAAAGACAGAAAGATACTGAAAGGAGGTAAGTGCCATGAACAGGGTGAAAGGTGCACTGAAATCTACTTTTACAAACAAATGTTTATCGCAGAAGGCAAAATTAGAATGGAGTTCTTGTGCCAATTCTAATAAATGATTATGAAAAAAATAATTATGAAAGTCGGTTAAATGCTGTCGAAATGCGATCCCTCGGACAAATGTGTGGTAAATCGACGTATGATAGGTGCACAAATGTCGAGACACGTGAACTGAGTAAAACTGAGACATGCATAAACAAACGACAGAATCGAGAAAGGGGTGTTGCGTTGGTTTGGACATAAAAAGCAAATAAACAACGAAAGAACGGTTAAAAGCATCTACGATGCAAATGTTTGTGAATGCAGCAAACGAGGAAGACCGAGAAAGACATGGCACGATCAAATCCATCAAGTACTTGAAGATGGACATGTCGAGAGTAAGAAAAATCAGCGTGCGTGCATGAGAAGATGTATGAATGTAGAGGAAGCGAGGTATATATGCAAAGACAGAGTGATATGGCGTTTTATCCTATCTGCCTATCCCTACGGGGAAACGGCATGATATTTTGCTGTTGTTGTCGTATAAATATTAGGAGATATTGAGTCAATTTTAAACATATTAAGTCTACAAAAACGTTCAAATAACATGGACTCCATATAATAGTTAAGTTAAATTGCTTGATTAATGTTCTATCGTTACAAAAACAAGAAACATTAAATGTTCCGATCCGCTGGTTGCGAAATAATGGTGTGCTTTTCCTCGATCAGCAAAGCATTTAGCATGGCTCGCATGCACCAAAGTGATTCGTTGTTAACTCAAGACAGGATCTGGATTTTTTTTTAAATTAATTTTTATACCGGGTCATGAGTAACTTGACGTATTCCTGGCAAGACAAAGTAGGGATACTTTTACAGTAGGGAAATTTAAGTACCCCAATGTATTGCCGAATGTGTATAGTTGTGGCCTCCGTGATGTAGTGGTCAAGACGCTTGACTCACGCACGGAAGGTTCCGGGTTCGATTCCCGGTGGGGACACAAAATTTAAAATGTGATTTTTCTCAAGCCTGGGTGTTCTGTGATGTAATTCATCACTGTAATTGGGCCTCCTGGCCTGTTGTGGTGCAAAATTAAAAAAATAGTTTTTAGATATTTGGAATTTAGCGATTTAAAAAAAAAAAAAAATTTGTTAAAGACAAAAAAAAAATTGACTAATTGAATGTCATTGAAATATTTTGCTATTTTTAGGTGACCTAGTAAAAAACATTAATAAGCAATAAAATATCTTAAAACATTTATACTTTAATAACTATGGCTAATAATTTTTTTTTAATCAATATTTATTACGTTACTTT
Source organism: Micrasema longulum (assembly GCF_059751315.1). NCBI lineage: Eukaryota > Metazoa > Arthropoda > Insecta > Trichoptera > Brachycentridae > Micrasema > Micrasema longulum. The sequence continues at coordinate 144,559 of NW_028278814.1, forward strand.
CCAAAAAAATTCATACAGTTTTAAAAATTACTAACACATTAAACGTATAAATTACTTATTAAACATACTCGTTTTATGAGTTTTCCAGAAAGGTATAAGAACTTGTGGAGCCATTTTATTTTTATTTTGTCACTAACGCCCAAAAATTGGTATTTTTCATTAAATTCACTAAATTCTGAATATCTCAAAAACTATTCACATACAACCTTGTAAAGTTAAAGATTGAATAAAATAGACAAGATATTGTCTCGCGGTAGTTATTTGTTTGGTCGTGAAGTCAATATTTAAAAAAATAAATTGGTTTGATCTTATTTTTTTTTCTTTTTCTTCTTTTGAAAATAATAGTTTAAATTTTAACACTATAGGTATATGAACTATAGGTTCAATAAATAAAAAAATAAAAAATATTTACAGCTTATCCACCATATACGGCACGTGGCGGTGCCCATATGCAAGGGAAAATTGAATGTAGTTATGCAGAAAGCAGCCAGTACACAGTAAAAAAAAATTAGATATTGATGTTATCGGGTGCAGTAAGGTCAAGTCTATTGACTTGATCATTCACTCTTTTCACAAAAGTGCTGTTATCTCAGTTTCATTTTTCTATGGCTGGCTGCTTTCAGCATAACAACATTCAATTGATCTTTATCGAATGATAAATGCTGCCCAAAGTAGTCCTTTGCAATCTAACAGTCTTGTTATATTTCTGCTGAAGAAGGTTATAAAAAATATTACAAAACAAACAACCATCACGCTGTTTCCCGTAAGGGTAGACAGAGAGGAGAGAACATCACTCTCTCTTTGCATACAGATATCGCTTCCTCTACATTTATACATCTTCTCATGCACACGCGCCGATTATTCCAACTTTAAACATGTTCATCTTCAAATATTTGTTCGATTTGGTCATGTCATGTCTTTCTCGGTCTTTCAATATTTCTGCTTCTATCAACATTCGCATTGTAAATAATTTTATCCGTTCTTCGGTGTCCATTCGCTCTATATGCCCAAACCAACGCAGAGTTTCTTTCTTGATTTTGTCGACGATGCTTATCTCCGCCTTACATAATGTACTGATCTTAACATTTGTGCATCTATCGTCCATAGTTTTACCATACATTAATCAAAAAGTACAAATTTTATTCTTTATTAGATTGAAAAAAGAGGGAATTAAATTCTTCACTAACTGGGATAAAATTGATTGAATGAAGATTACAAATCTTTTAAACGCCTTGAAATAATTTTTGAAAGCCATCATATTTTGGTATCCATTAACATAAAATTATGTTGAAAATCAAATAGAGGTCATTTTTAATCGAAGTATTTTTGTCCTGTCCTAGTGTTGTCCTAAATACTCCTTTTTCTAAACAATGATACTCATTGTCCAAGTTAGGAGTCTTGGTGCCCGCATTACTAGCGTGACGCAAAATTAAATTCGAATTAAGAATACTTTGCTTATTATTCTAGCCGCGCACAACTAACGTTCTCTTTTGTTCTTTAAGCGGACTTTTCACACGAAACTATGGAAGTTTTCGTGAGTAATCTCCCGCCCAAATGTCTGAAAATAAATTTATTGCGAAACTTGCAAACAAAAACTTTGCTGCGGGTTGGCAATCCATCATAATTACGCCCCCGAGCTTGCTGGGAGCGGGTGCCCGTGCTTCTGGCCTTGTGTGCACCTGTTAATTTTCATTTTAATATCTCAATATACACGATTGCAATAATGGTGTCACTGTCCGCGCCGCACTGATACATTGTCCTGTCGGACATACAAATCTAGTGGGTTCCGAAAACTATGTTTAAGCTTTAAAAAGATTTTGTTATTATTTCAATGAATTGAATCGATCTAAAGATTTAATTATTTAATTTATTTGTTTCGTTGTAAATTTAATAAAATAAGCATTGCGCTGCCCTAGTTCTTGAATGTTCAATATACCAGTTTGCAAATTTTACAAGAATTTTATTTTATTTTATTCAGAAAACATACAGTCATACATGTAAAGTACTAAAAACAATGATTTTTTAACATAAAAATACCAATTACGTTTTTGTTATTTATGCAAAAGATTTGAACGTTAAATGTGACAAAAAAATCAATAAATAAGAGACTCAAATGAGAAAAGAATAATTGTTAACATTTGCGTTTTCTATGAAGGTTATCATTGGTAATAAATAAAAATACCGCATGCACACCCCGAGCCATCCATTCACACACACATGAACGCACATATAAAACATACACATACATATACATAACAAGCGGCACATATACTAAATAATTAACACCACGAAGAAATTGTCTGAATAGATGCAACGTGCAGTTAAAAATGTCTACATCAATACTGAGTCCATTATAATTTCCACGGGTACGTCTCATGAATGAAATAAAGGTTTAATTGTTTTTACAAGTTGGTATATAAAAAAGGGAATTTTTGTTGTTTTAAAAGTCAAATAAGTAAAATCAGTAAGTGGAGATTAACGATTCTTCAGCATTAGGTAATGAACATATTGGCATTTATAACTCAATTTCGATGAAAATGGTCTATACATACAAGAACTAAGACAGCGATTGATAAAATTTTCATTACGTCATGAATAAAGGTTATATATACGTAGGTTTATTAATGTAATATTTTTGGTAAATTCGGATTAATAGATTTTACCTTGCGTTTTAAAAATAAATTTATGATAGCGGTTAATAAATTAACTCTCCAAACTGACAATATGTGCTAGTGGATGTAGCCAACAATCTTTTAGAAATGTACTCAGACCAGAGAAAATCAACATGTTATAACACTGACTAACCTGATGTTGAGTCCTTTTCCTTGTCGGCAATCAGCCTACGCTATCAGGGAAATTGGTGATCTAGGAACACTGCAGGCACACAATTTTGTCTGGAGGCGGTGGATGATGTGAAAGACGATGTATTGATGATACATGTTTGCGGCATTGTGCGAGTTAAAGTGAAGTTATATCTTAAACGGTGAATAGCGAAAATGCTTTCCAACAATTCGAAATGCGTGCGGACATAACTCGTCAAAAAAGCGAAGAGAAGAGCGGGAGCGACAAGCAGTGAAGCCAAACCAACAAATGTCCCATCCGGCGTAGCAATCTCACAAAACCAAAATTAGCCAGTATCTACTACATATGATTCTTCTGGCTAAAATACATCGAGAAAAACTATCGGTTCAACCAGGTTCCTTCTCACAATTGTGTAGCTGTGAAACGTATAATAAAAGGCTTTGCTTCACTGTAGATATTTATCCTTGGAAAGTAGGAGGGTTCCTGTACTGCAGGCACACAACTGTTGATTTGGAAGCTAAACAAGCGAAGCGATAGCAGAAAAAAAATTACACCAGCAAAATGAAAGAGATACTATTTTACTGCCTTCTATGGCAACTTATTTGCCACTCAGGTCTGTTCTCTGTGGCCCTTATTAGGTCTCCATATAACCATTAGCTCATATTTTGCATAAATTCTCGAGGAATTCTCAGTGAGTGCGCCCTTGAAGCTTGTCGTCTCAGGCATCCTCTCTATTACCTCATGTAAGAGACTCTCGTGACGCAATATGTGACCAATATTTCTAGCACGTCTTTCGGAAATAGTCTTAAGCATGTTCCGCCCTTTTTTTATTCTACTTAACCAAAACATGCATCTTATGCATTAAAATCTACCCACAGGGAACAACAAATTTTAACAAATATTCCGAATAAATATTTATAATTACTATTTTATCAATACAAAAATGAAATACTCCAATTGGTTAGTAATGACAATCGCTGTCAAATAAAAAAATGTAGAATACATAATTGTGTTTACACGAGTTAGCAACCTCATTCTGGAACAGTTACAATTGATCAGATAATCAAATATAAAGATGTACAGTTATTTATTTATTTATCCCTTCTAAATCTCTTTTAAAAGGTTTTTTTAAAATTATATCAGGTTTGCTTATTTAACAATTCAACAACTAGTTACCAATTAATAATTCAAGAAATTATAGTTACAGAAAAACAGGAAACACTTAAACCCCCTTTTGCCAAAGTACTTTAAATAAAATAATTTTGTGAAACTTTCTTTCAAAAAAAATTCTTTCAAACTGCCATAATATTCCTACTTCTGCTTAAATTTTATAAATTAAAGTTATTTGCTGAACACAGAATTAATATTTATTTGCAAAAAAATCATAACGAGGATGACAAATTAATGTTTTTGTATTTTTTTTTTTTAATATAAATGGTTACTAAAGTACGCCATAACTATTTATATTTGAAAGAGTATTTTTTTTAAATCATTAAAAAAGTTTTTTAATTATGCCAAACAAAATACTTACATTTAAATTTATTTCAACAGGGAGGAAATCCAGCCAGTCTGCAAGCATTTGAACATAATCAAACATTGTTAAAATACTTACATTTTAGATTTCTACAGGAACCCGCATTTTTGCAAAAAAAATAATATGAGACAAAGCGGTTTTGTGTTTATTTTATAATAACGAATAACCACTAAATTAATGCTTAATACATAAATTTGAGATCAAAATAATGATCATTATCTTTATGTGCACTAGGTTCTTCATTAATATTGAATATTTATTGTTAATTTTTGTCAATAATGGTAATATAAATATTTTTTTTCTGACAAAAAGTTATACAGGATGGTTAGAATTCATTAAAAAACATCATGAGTTTAATTCGTATCTTATAATAACTTAAATAAACAATTTTTGGGTGTGGATTTTTAGTATAAGTATGCTTTTAATTTCTTCTAAAGATTTTTTGGAATAGAAAAGAACTGAAACTTAAAGCCTTATTTACTTATAAATTAAGTGTTTTTTTTTCGAGTGCAATTTCAAGTAAATGCCATGGAAAAATACAGTTTTTACAACGTTAATTTTCAGGCCAGAGTATATGATATCAAACATAATGTATTCTAGTGTTGGAACCTAAGTTTCCGACACTCCAGACCTATTCTAGTCCCTGTAAATCATTCTTAACTGCTGAGGCTTTCATTTTAATGTAACTTTTTATGTTTTGCCATAAAATTTACACATAGAATAATATTTCGCAATATAAAATGGGATCCCGTTTAAGCTGAGAGCAGTAATACGTTGCAAGTTCTAGCCATCTCGACTGCATTATGGTCGCTTGGGATTATAAAGAGGATTAATGGTCAGTAAGAATTAAACTCTAGCTTCTTAAGTATGAGATAGTTTCATTAGAGATAATAATGTAGACGATAAACTCAAGAAAATTGACTTCTGATAAAGAAACTCCGCGTGTTATAAAATACAACCATGTCCTAAAACTAAAGTCAAGTAATATTTATTTATATTCTATCATACCGTTTTGCAGTAAATGTAGGAAAAAGAAAAATTTTCGTTTATTTAACGAGATAAATGGTATTTTAGATAAGGGAATGTGAAAATCTAGGCATTTACTGGGCTTATGACTATGTTTGTCTATGTCCTAATGAGGAATTTCTCAACGGGAAATTGGATACAAAAAATGTTTTCTTGCGCACGGTAAAAATTAGAGCATTAAATTGTACATATATTTTAATTAAAGCGCACTACTTTGAACGACGTCACTGGTTCATATGAACCAACCAATGATATGAAAGCTGTGAATGATATCCGGTTTGCTTACCGTAAACGAACCAATCGAACTGACAAAGAAGAACCTTTGACGTCGCAATCGGAGTTATTTCAGAAATACAAAACTTTAAAAAATCAATCGCTGATAATCGTTTATATTATATTTAATTCTTCTGTTCGTTTGATGAAACTGAAGTCCTAATTCTCCTATTTTTTTTCTATTAAACCAATAATTTTTATTTAATATAGTAGGAAGTTGACACTTGAATAACTTGCGTAATTGTTGTTAACCTCTAATGTGGTGTAGAGTTATAATAAAATGATCAAACTTACCTTTAGTATCAAAGAAATTAGGAGTTACTGCTATTTACTTCATAATAGAGGACAAAAAATTATTTCGAAATACTAATAACTCAAGAGGGCCCAAAACAGCAAAGTTCTGAGTTTTGAGAATAGGTGTCCTAGAAGAATCTTGGCTGTGCGGTGGTTTGACTTTGTAAGGAAGGAAGTAATAAAATAACGGACCCAGTAAACTCCGATCACGAGGAAGCGATATAGTTGGCTTGGCCATGTACTGCGGATGCCTCTTCAGAGCCTTAGCCATGCTTGCCTACTTTACAAGGCATCAGATCATCAAAACAATATTAACATTAAAAAAAACACACATTGATCAAAACAAAAAAACAAAGCAAGTTGAGTACCTTTATAACTCAATATAACACAAAACTATATAAATCAAAAACAAATATATAAAAACGCAAGAAAAATAAATAAATAATAGCTTTCAAGAATGAAGACACTGGTCAATCTAGAATTAAAAAAGATAAGGTTTTTACTGTTCGCATAAGTTTATCTATTTATTAAAACGCTCCATGGGCTTTTTTTTATTTATTAGCAATTCATTCAAGTGCAGCAGTGTAACGTTAGTAAAAAAAATAATTTAAAAGTAAGAATAAGTAGTTATCTCTTCATTTTTATTTCAAAATTATTTTTTTTTTGTTTTATTTAAAAGGATTGGCTTTGCAATATTTGGCTATTTTACTGAAATAAAATTTAAAGTTTTTATCATACCAACATAAATTTGGCCGAACTAAGATATGAGATTTTTGTTCGTACGTATTCCATTGAAATACATATTTTTGGTAGTTAATTGCGATAAATGTTTGATTTATTAATGAATAAATCATGACATGTATCTACAAACGATAAAATGTTTTCCAATATTTGATTTGATAAACGATAATGCATAAAAGAGCAAGGGTCCCGACCCCTTCAAATTTAATAATCCAACTCCCCCATTTCCCGATGTCATATCTTTATAACATTTTCGAAACATCATGATACAATTTAGACCAAAAGCTCCCTGGTATGATGTGAACGCATGAAGTTTGTGCCTAGTTATTTACAAACGTGCTCCCCTTGATATTGCTTTATAAGGAAAGGGGGATGTGAATTTGTGACGTCATGGTGATGGGAATGCCTTCAGTTGCACGCTCCAAAAAATGAAGTTTTAATAAAGTAATCATTTTTAGTTCGCCTCATAGTGCAGTGGCTGGCGCGTTTGCCTATTATGCTTAAGGTCCCTGACAAGGTGAACATTGTATTTTTTGGATCATGGTTCTGCAACGCAAAACTGAATTGTTTTGTACTCAAGAGTGAGAATTATAATTTTCGTATTTCTTCTTCTTATTCCACATCCACTCCTAAATGGAGCACATCGTCAGACACTTCTAGGAGACCCTATCGCCAGCCAGCAGTCTCTCTTTCTTTCACGTCAATCCGAATAAAACCGAAAAATCGTCGTTGACGGCCTTCCAGGACGACGCCGACGGGAGCTCTCAGTTGTAAAGAAGACGCTAATTGGGTTTAGGGTCTTCCGAGGCATGTGCAGCACGTGTTCAAGCCAGGTACACCACTGCATCCTCAAGACTCTCATTTAGGAGGCGGCTGCACTTGTTCTCAGATTTCACGTTAGTCAAAAAAACGAACCAATTCATGTCTTATATAAAAAACTGTAATATGTTTGGTGTTTTGAGTTTTGGTAAGGTGACAAAATTTGCACTCATATAGGAGTACTGGCATTATACGAGGGTTGATTAGTCGATATTTTGTTTTGACCAAGTGTTAACTAGAGTTTTAGACACCACGCGTTGTGTTAAAACTCGCTTCAGCAATTCCTAAGCGAGTTGCGAGCTTTTTGAGTGAGTCAAGTGTCGTAGCCATTACACAATTTGACTAAATAGAACAACAATTTTAACGTTACAAATACTTATATTTTGAGGGCATTTTCGTTCTTTCGTATTTGCAGGAAGCAAAAATAATATTTCATATTGTTTAATCTTTATAATTTTATTCGTTTTTTTTTATAGGTTTAATATCTGGAACCTTGATTTTTAAAAACAATTAGGCTGTGGAAAAAAGTGAATTCTTAAGTCAGTTCATATCTTAAATAACAACTTTTATTTTAACAATACGCATCTCGCTTTCGGAAAATACACATTTTCTGAGATTTCTTGGGGAATTTTCGATTGCAAATATTCTTACAAAAACTTGAATAGGAAATAATACGTCCCTATATCAGATTGCTTGGGGATAAAAACATATAATGGAAGACATTAACTTGTTTTATGTATTTCTCTTCAAATCAAAACAAGACCCCTGGCTTATCTACAAATGTATTCTAGTTAGGGGTTTTCTTTAGTCTCACACTTTTCAAAGAGGAGTTTGCGCAACGAGAAATTCCTTATTCATGGTGACAAAATTGGAAAATGATTTTCAGGCGTTGCCTAGTATGTGAAATAATTCAGTAAGATGAACCTCTTCATAATAATAAAGATTTCTGCTCTTTAACTTCACTCAAATCAACAAATGGAATAATTGAGTAAAATATTGATGTTGAAACATAGACAAAATGGTGAATCAACAATATTTTGAGTTTGTCCAAATTTTTGTAGACAAGGACTGGATTCAACTCCCTGGGGAGCTGTTAATATTTACATATTACGAAAGAGATGGAGATCATTTAAGACAAGGTAAAATAGAAGTCTAGGCATCTACAGGGCTTATGACCTGGCTTAAGTGGTCACTTTAAACATTGTGTAACATACACCATTCAGCCCATATTTGAATATCAATATTCCTTCAGTTCTTTCATCTGTTGATGTTTGTGATGTTTAAGAGCTGAAACCTTTATAATGCGGGCGAGATTTGTCTAATTGAACTATTTCACCTACATACTAGGCCACTAGAATCCAGTTCATGTCTACAAAAATTTGGACATTCTCAAAATATTGTTGATAAATCCAACTTGTTTCATGAAGAAGAATGGAAATTAAAAAAAAAGATTTTCAGGCGTTCCCTAGGCTGTGGGTGAAATAATTCAATTAGATGAATCTCCTAGATAAATAAGGGTTTCAGCTCTTTAACTTCACAAACATTAACAGATGAAAGAATTGAAGGAACATTGATGTTTAAATATGGGTAGAATGGTGAATGTTATACAGTGTGTAAAGTTGCCACTTAAACCAGCCAATGACAGGTCATAAGTCCTGTAGATGCCTAGACTTCCATATTCCCTTCTACACCCCTGTTGTAATTTGTTAGACTAAATAATAATCTCTACGATGCGCAGTGTTTGCCTTTAAATACTACCGCAAAAAATAAAACTAGCTTTTTAAATTTTATTTTTTACTAGTCAGTAGATTACAAATTTTAAGATATCAAAGAAGTAATCTAATAATAAAATCTTTCAATGTATCCTACGCGTTGTTTTTTTTTTAAACTTTGATAAAGAAGCTTATGTAGCTTTGAAACCGGTCGGTACAAAAAAAAATGGTTGAAAACAGAATTGTTCTTATATTATTATTTTAAAATTTTAAAAATACATTTTATTTTTTTGTTCACAAATCAGTGAAAAAAAATAGGTTATCATACATAAATACAATTGAAGAGCAAATGCGTTCATTATATTTACAATTTAAAATTTATTTTTTTATCGTTTTATTACCAGCCTAACTAGGGTCAACACCCTATACTAAGTACCTACAATGGTTTTTTTTTTTTATTTTTTAAAAAAAATAACACATTTATATTAAAAATGTATTTTACAATTCTTTGGTCACCGTCAAGATGGCTGTTTTGTTACACCCACCGCATCAAAGCATATCACGGCTGCAAAACAACGACACCGCTTCCTTGGGAAAACCCATGCTTCGAGCACATATATAATATTATTCAAATGTAAAGTATTAACTTTTTGGTCAAACATTTTACTTAATGTTATAAAATATTTGTAAATAACCACTCACTGACTTTTCTTTGTCTATCGGTCTACTTTTTTCATTAATTCTCAAACAACAAAATATTTTCATAATTTAATCAGTGCTTGTTTGTCCTAATCAGGGCATGTGTTTATTTAAATACATGCCGTGTTGGTTCATACTGCTGTGCAACAACTATGGTGAAGGTGTATTGTGGGTTTTGCAGGTTGGTTTGCATGCTGGTTTAATTGGTGTCCCGACGAAGATACGGGTACGTCTCGAAACCGGTAGACATAGAAAAGTCAGTAAGTGTTTATCTACAAATATTTAATAACACATTTACTATAGTTTTGGAATCACAATAACTAAATGTGATTTTTCTCACGCCTGAATGTGGTGTGCTGTCATTCACCACTGTATATTGGCTTCATTGCCTGTTGTGGTGCTAAAAATAGATAACTTAATACTTAAAACGTGTTAAAAATGATCAAATTTCCTATTTTCGCGTTTGTAATCTTCTTCTTGCGTTGCTTTGTCAGGTCCTCTCGACGTTGGCGATACTACAGCGAAAGCATATCGGTCATGCGCTACTTTTATATTCCGCTGCCAGAACAACTATTTATTAGAGTACTCGCCGTAGTGATTGATTCCTGGGAAAAGAAGACCATAGTGATTTTCCGTTGCCTTCTCTGGTGGATTTTTCTATCGGGGTTACCTTACCTTGGCTAATTGGTTCAGGTTTTGAGGCGCAATAAACTTGCCTTTCATCCTCTCGTTATCTGCTGTGATCACACTCCTATAAGTGTGACCCCATTTCCCGGAGTTCGCGACGTGGACGCTAACGAGTTAAACTAGTCAGTAGTATTGCCGGGGAAATGCAACTGGGCGTTCGCAGCATTTTATAGAATCACACCCTCTAGCAAGATATGACCCACTGCAACCCTATTGATAGTTTAAATCCCTTAACTTTTATGGTATTACATAAATTCAAAATATATATTTTTTTTAATTTGAAAAAAAACAACCAAAAAAAAATCTTTTTTTTTTTTTATATGATAAACAAACAAGTATTAGTTTGTCGGTATAATATACATATTAACAAATAAATATATTATACCGACAAACCATAAAAATACCTATTGGACACTTTGTACATCGGGGACAATACAACCCATCCCAAAGCCATGACTCACCATAGACGATGGAGGTGAGAGGGCAATACCCTCAGAACTCCATTTCGCCACTTAAAGATATATATAATTATCTGGCTTTGCTTTTATTAATTTTTTTAATATTTGAAAATTGCTAAACTGTTTTAAGCCCTGTAGAATGGCAATAATTAATGTGCAGTTGGAAGTACTTTTTTTAAAACCCAAAAGTTAGTAAACTATTGTTATAAAATATCATATTTAGAGTAGTGAATAGTGGCAACCCTGATATGGGTGATAATCCTGTACAAGGGTGTTTCAGCTTCCAACGATGGATGGATCTCTAGGGGAGGGATTAGGTATAGATCTGGTAATAGAAATAGGAAAATGCAGAGATTTTAATATTATTAATAATCCAGAGTAAAAAGTAATTTATTACCTTGAGTTGCACATAACAAAAACCAAAGTAATTTTGGGAATTTTTGTCTCGCCGTACTGACATTTCTTTTTTGTCTTTTTCATTATTATAATAGCATAAGCTTTGATCATTGATTAAAAAAAATAACAAGAATAATACCTTAAATGATATTTAAATATAGAAGATAATATTTTGATAAAATTGAATGATTTATAAAGCTTATGATCTCAAGAAGGCTGTACTCCGTAAAATGTTTGTCAATCTCAATGAACATCCTAATGAGTTTAAGTAAGTTATTTTGACGTATTTAAAATAATCATCATTATTACCCTATTCACACCCAGTGATGCATAGGGCACTGTATGAAAACTTTAATTAAAGTGTATTTTGAACATTTTTGTTACATAAGAGGTAATGTGACCGGGCTAACGATTCAGATACCTATTCAGTGACAATAAAATATTATATTTTCGTAGAAATCAAACTCAGGACCTCTCCACCCAAACTAATCTCTACTTGATATCATTTTTCATATTTTTTACTTGAGAGTTGCCAGTGAGTCGAAAACGCTCGTCCAGATTCAATTACTCACACATAACTGTATTCTTCATCCGTTCGGACATGAAAAAGGTGGAGTAAGATGGCTTTTTTGAATATATTGAGCTTTTTCATCAATTTTTAAAAATATCAGAAAAATGTCAGAATTCGAAAACGTGTATTTTTCTTTTTTTTATTTATTATCATATCTTATACAAAAAATATTTTTTTTAGAAATTTTCTTTGACTTTCGAACAAAAGTTATTTATTTCGTTCTAAATTAGTAAAATAAAAATGAAAAATAGTAATCAATACATAGAAAAAATAAATAAAGGTATATGTCATAGTCAAAATATAGTAAAAAACATGAAGAAAAAGTCGTAGTAAAAAACATTTAAAAAAGCTAAGTCAAGAACGTAGTAAAAACAAAATCCCAATACAAGATATAATTAAAATAAAATAAAATATACGCATATTTACATATTTAAAGTAAAGAACATTTTAAAATAATAATATAGTTTTTAAATATTATCTGTGTCATGATCTTGTGGTCTGCGTGATAACCTACTATGATTGGTGTAGCAGTGTAGTGCTTAGCGCATTGTTAGGTGCTGAGAAGGAACTGATGATGACCTACAAAGTAGTTTTAGATTTTTTAATGTTTATTTTATACGTTATACATTCAATATTCTGACAAAGAAAATAAAAATTTAATCTTGTCGCTTTTAAAAATGGTACAAATATCAAACGATACCAATGTTTCCTGTTTTATTATTCGGTTCCCGGAGACTTGATGTTCCGACATACGTAACTAGGGAGGAAATAATGACGTAAGCCGAGGGACGCGTTCGTAAAGCAAGGGACGCGTCCGTATGAGGGAACACTAAACGACCTAGTGTTTTACGATCACCTCGCCTAGCGCATGCAATTTTTTCGATCCAAACACGATCAAATCATGAAACAGGTTTTGAGATTTTAGTAAAAAGTTACAAATACCTATTTACCATTTATTAACGAAGTCATCAAAACGGTTTGCTCTTTTCATTGTACGTTTCAATAATTTCACAATAAATACAATTTGCGGGCGTTTCATTTGGAAATCACAAGACTATTTTAGATTGAAAAAATCAAATATGTCTGGTTTTTATTTTCTCGTTTTACGCAAAACGGTAAAAAACGATGAAAGCAACGATATTTCATTTCATTATACACTTTTATTTGTTAATCTAATGTATGTGCATAAATAAACAAATTAATCCATATATATTTCTGCGTACATTCCCAGGAGCTTCTCAAATTCGTTTAAAGCACAGATAAATTCGTTTTTATCTATTCAGAAGTTTCAGGACATATGTATACATTAGTCAATTAAGGCGTTTGCATATCATGCAAGAGGTCTTGGAATCGATTACTGATATGGCTTATATGAAATATTTATTTAAAAAGGTGTTTTTTAGACAAAAATATTTCTTAGTCCCTGGACTGGTACCTGAAGCATAAGACTGATCTCCTTACCTTTATGTTACAAAAATGATCAAGATACACTGCGATTGGTGACCGATGCAGTGCCCTATGCACCATAAGGTGTGGAAAGGAAATTATGATGATGAAACTAATTAATAAAATCATCATCATCATCCACCTTTCTGCACCCAGTGATGCATAAGACACTGTATTCGTAAATCAAATGCAGAGTAGTACAATAATCTGTTACATGAATGTAGGAGGATCAGTCGCACGCATTAGTTGTTGTCTCAAAATTATGTAAAAATGCAGTTCAAAATACTTTTTAAATCAATATTTCACATCATGTCTACACTATCAGCGATCGAACCCAAGACCTAAATAATCGTAGGCGAATACGCCAACTTATACACAACGCGGCGGATTGATATTAATTATTATTTTTTTGTCAGGACTGGTACCTGAGAGCAATCATCGAGTAGAAAGCACACGTGGGGGTTTTGGGACAAAGCATGACAATATTTTGAACAGAAAAATAAAAATGTAAAAATTACAAACGTTTTTTTGGTTAATTCCCGGTGAGGTCGAAAAATAATATGATTTTTCTGAAGCCCGGGTGTTATGTAGGTACTTAAATTTACCACTGTATTTGGTTTATTGTGGGGCAAAAAAAATAACAACGAAAACTAAAAATCTGGCCGTTTTTAAAATACGAATTAAAGTTTTTTAATCTAAAAGTAAAGAAAACATACAAAACGCATATTCGCGTACCTGTGTACTCAATTTTATAAGTCTGATTTAAAAACCTGAAAGTGTTTTTTATTTATTCGTGTAAGTAGCTAAAACGACACTTTTAGTTTATAACTGAGTCGAACCAATTTAGCGTAGATGATGCCCGAGGGAAGAATGACTGAGCTACTTAACGGCCATTATTTTCATTTGAACCTGATTTATGTGACGTTTTTGCCATTCAAACTTTTACTTAAAAAATAAAGATAATGTAAGCATTTGTAATACTGATCAAACTGGGACTATGAGACAATTGTATAAAAAAAGTGAGAAACGAGTTAATTGACAAAGTCGATTAAATTTTAACAAATTACAACCGGGATGGAGACTACCTTAAAGAAAGGAATATGTAAGTCATTTACAGGGCTTATGATCTGAAATCGGTTGGTTTAAATGGGCATTTTATATTATGTGTAACATCCACCATCTTGCCTATGTTTGAACATCTATATTTTTTATTTCTCAAAAACAGCTTTACGGAGAGAACGGTGTGGGCCGGCACGTTGTTATGATGGAAGAACCAGTCGCTTGTGCGCCAAAGATCTGCTTTGATCTGCAAAGCTGTTTTTGACGAAAAACGGCATGATTTAGACCCCAGACTCCCCAGACTTAAAAGAGATATAAAAGGAAATCGTTTTGCCACCGTAGAAAAGGTAAATCAAAAATCGCAGGAAAGCCTACAGAACATCCCGATAAGTGAATTAAAAAAATGTTTTGAACAATAGAAGGATCGTTTGCAAAAAAAAACTGTGGTCAAAGGAAAATACTACTAAAAATTTAGTGTAAAAATACTTAAAAATAAAGAAGTTATGACAAAATTCCCGTTTTTTAGGGTCCCTCCTTGTAAAGGAGAGTAAAAATACCATACAGTAGACTTAAACACTTCAATGATTTAAACTAGTTGCAACAGAGAGGGAAAACTTTTTGAGAAAGTAATATGGAAGTATAGGCATTAACAAAACTTGTGACCTGTCATTGGTTGGTCTAAGTGGTCACTTTACACACTGGATATCATTTACCATTCTGCCTTTGTTTAAAGATCCAAATTTCCTCAACGCTTCCGTTTGTTGATTTTTGCAAAGTAAAAGATCTTAAACCTTTATCATGTGGGTGAGATTCTTCCGGTAGAACCAATTCACCTAACAGGCAACGCCTGAAAACAGTTTCACAATTTTTATACCTCTTCTTATGCCAGTTAGTTTAATCAACAATGTTTTGAATGTATATCCAGTCTATCTATAAGCATTTGGACACACTCAAGATATTTTTGATTTCAATGGTTACTTACGAAATTTAAAATTAACATCAAAAAGCACGTGATGGCTATAAATACTAACCGGGCGAGACAATAAATGACATGACTTGACGTTATAATATGTTCTTATTAATCTAACTGATAAAAGCATAAACTCTATATTATTATTGTGAAAAAAATCTTATTTGAATTTAATCAAAAATATAAATAATCCTTAATTTTGTTAATGGTTTGTATGAAAATTTAATTAAAAACAGCACCTTTTAAATTAATAAGTCCATTACAAAAGCCTTTTAAGGCACCAATTTAAACGTTTTATTGAACTTTAATGAGATAATTAGAGGTCTCGCTTGCTTGACATAAAAAATAACGATGAAATTATTTTGAATTAATTTAATGAGAAGGAAGAAAAGGGGTATTTTGATTCCCTTGAGAAACGATCCCTCACGTCATGATATTCCAACTGAGCTTTTGATGAATAATTCTATTTAAATGTTTTTGAATCAACGTTTAAAAAAACGTTTTTATGCACCAATACTTAAAGTTTTTAAATTGATGTAAAATTGATCACAAGCCGAACATCTAAAAACGTTTCACCCCTGTCAAACAATGTTGCTAAGACATTACGTTATATTTGACTAAAAATAACATTCGGTGGAACAATATTCTTAATAAAACTCTTATTTCACCTGTCTCGTCTTATAACCGATTAACAGCTATTTTCCTACCGTTATCTTCTATTCACCGAGCTAATATCACCGTGAACGGTATGACCCATAAGCCAGCTTTTAGTCCTTCAGTCAACTGACCAAAATCGATCCGGAGGTAGAAGATTTAAACTCATTTACTGGGATTCTTAACCGGCTAGTAAATACTTTTCGCTGAACTCACCTCTCTGATTTATTCGCCCTTCTAACTGAAAAAAACTTTTACATATTTAACAAGGATGAGTTTTGCCTTTCATGTCACTTAGAAACCGTGATTACTTGTATTTCTATAGTCAAAAATGAAAAAAAAGGAAAAGTGTATTTTATATCTTCGATATTTTTCATGAATAAGTTTAAATTCGTAATTGGATTCTAAGGTAAGGAAATTTTATAACTCCAATAAATATATGCAGAATGATCCAAATCTCCGAGTTAAAGATATTGTATTACTTTTTTTTTGAAACCTTAACACAATATCTTTCTAAACATTTTCAAGGCGTACAAATTAATGGTATTTTGATGTTAAGAGTATCCAAGCGTTAATCTACGAAAAATAAAGTTTTTAACGCGAGGTTTTTTCATATAGCGACGCAAGAAAAACATGTTTGCGCGTCTTAACGAAAACACTGTTGAAGAAGCAATTTAAAAATTCAAAATACCTCGGAGGCTGAATCACATCGTTAAGAATATGAGCAGAGAACTAGGTAAAGTCTGACACATTAAGAAAGAATAGTAGGGTTCCTAGAATATGTCCATGTACTTTGTACGATTTGGGTAGGGAGGAAAAAATTGCCTTAAGGCAACATGCCCGCCCTTATATGTCAATATATTGTATTTGTAAATTAAGTGTTTGAATAAATAAATACAATGGGTATAGTTAAGACAATATCTAGGCAGACATAGAAAGTATGCAATCAAGTATTTTGCTAAACATCTTTTTGATGATTAAGTTTATGGTTTTTGCATTGCATTTAACACTAACTTTATTTAAATTTTCTTTTTTTTTGCCTGTGCCTGTGTTATTTTTAACCTTAAATTAATGTTAAAATTAACGTTCAATTAATGCGTTATTTAAGTTTGTAAGTGAAAATTTTCGATAAAAGTGCATTGTTATTAATTATAGAAATAAAAGACGAGTGATAGTTTAATCCACAAATTATTTTGATTAAAAAATTTCTAATTTGTAGATTAAATCATCACTCATCTTTTATTTTTATAATGAATTTAGTAATTTTTATTCTTATTTATAATGTTACTAATGTAAATCAGACTCGTTGTGTAGTGGTTGACGTTTTTACCTATCACTCTTGTATCGTGTGTATGCAGGTATTTTATTTTTTTAAGTTGTTAAGAAAATTACAGAAATAAAAACCCAATTCATTCCAAATACAATAATAAATCAGAAATGATTCAAGATAGTTATGTCATTATAATAATAAAATAAAGTGTAAAAAGAAGAATTATAGGTTTTAAAATTCTTTCCTAAGGGAAAACCCACTATCGTGAAACATGTCGATATCTGAGGTGAGAACAAGATTGATCTACCAACCGGTATAATCATTGGTAGGTTGGCTCTGCATCGTGGTAGGTAAAACAATCGATGTTGTCTTAGTCGAAGATAGTTATCAGGTACGAACAGAGCCACATCCATCAGAATTTCAAAGTTATGTATGCGACCACCAATCACCTGGAAGAAGTGACCACCGAAATGAACGTCTCTCCTCCTACATATTGACTGATTGTTTAGCATTTTCAGTAAAAAATCAATGAGGAAGAGCCAAGGATAAAACTCACACTTCTTTAGGTACAGAAAGGTGAAAAAATTTTCAGCACTCTCTCCACCATCAAAAAGTATCGAGCCTCATGTGGTGAGCAAATAATAAAACTAAACTTCAAACGACTTCTTACCAAGGAATTATACAATGTCCTCATAGCCTGAGTGTTTGAAAAGATCTTGCCATTTTTAAGAACAAAACCAAGCATTTTAAGGGAGTCATTACAAAGTAGTAACTGTATGAAGATTAAAAGATAACTGAGCGTCAAACAACACATTGAAATTTCTGGACATTAAAACCCTTTCAAGCCTCACTTTTTCTCTAAGATAACGATAACATATGGTTTTGGATACTCTTGCGTATGCCATTACAAAACATTTGAAGAGCTCTATTAAATAATATTTTGAATGTTACACCGAAGTTTAATACTTTCTAAAAAAATCTGTATTTCACAAAACATTTTTAAGTCATCAGCAGATAAGAGTAAATTACAAAATATTAAAATTATAAGACTTTACCAATATCATTTATAAAGATAATTAACTACAATGGTTCTAAATAAGAACCCTGAGGAACTCCCGAAGAGGTATTAAATGTTTCCGATTGATACCGTTCGTATGACACATATTGCTTATGATCTATAAGATAATTTGTGAATAGCTTCAGAAGAATGTCACTAAAGCCAATCCTCTGAAGTTTCAGAAGCAAAAGTAAGTGATTCACCTTATCAAACGCTTTAGAAAAATTATTTTACGAATAGTCTACTTAAGCGCCTTTGTCGTGAGAGTTGTGACAAAATTTGTAAACACCATCAAATTTGTAATGGTTGAACGCCCAGACCGAAATCCATGTCGTTCGTTTGATATGAATGGTTCTAATTGGGGATCGATAAAATGATATATTACCCTTTCATTTTTGAGGTTCTGGGTTAGATTACTTACGGAATGAATGTGTAGTATTGATTTTCAAGGTTTTTTTAACTGCAACATTTCATTGTCCTGGGCTGGCACCTGAAGCGTAAGACCTGTTCACATTACTTTCATGCAACATATTATCAAACTACTCTGCATTTTGTTAACTAATGCACTGCCTTATTCATCACTGGTTGTAGAAAGTAAAAAAAGAGCGTACCTACTAAAATTGATGATGAGTGTAAGTATTTATTTTTATTTATTTAATTTTTTGTACATAATGTTATTTGTACATTGGCGGGCTCATTGCCAAATGGCAATTTCTTCCAACCAACCAATAAAATAAAAGTTTTATTTTCATAATTCAAGTTACAGAACATATTCAATAGGAAAAAATTAAAAAGTTAAAAATATATAAAAATAGAAATAAACGTATTTGTTTATAAATTACCTTAAATCAAAACTATTACTCAATGGGAAAAAGAAAAAAAAGCGGTAAGAGGAAAAAGGAAAGGAGGAGAGATTAAGGAAGAGAAAGGAGATGTTTCTTCATACGTGATTTAAACAGAGATAATGTAGTAACATCTTTGATGGTGGATGGGAGATGATTCCACAGTCGAGCCGCATGGACACTATATGAGTTAGAGAAGAAAGAGGAATTGTGTATGGGTATTAAGAGAGTGCTTTGAGAATGAGAACGAAGAGGTTGACCATGAACTGATAAGCGTTGAAATTTTTCATACAGGTATATAGGAGCGTTAGGACTATGAAGTACATTAAACAGAAGTGAGAGGGAGTGATAGTCTCTCCGCTGTCTAATTTCGAGCCATTTCAGTTGCCAACGATAATCAGAAATGTGGTCATATTTCCTAAGACCAAAAATGTACCTTTTGCATGTATTCTGAAGTCGTTCAAGTTTATCGAGTTGCTCACAGCTTAAATCAGTCATGGAAACATCAGCGTAATCTAGAATGGGTAGTAGTAATGCTTGTATAAGAGTGCACTCTGGAATTATAATAAGTTTTACTTTGTTGGATGTTTTCGTAAAATATAGTTGACAAATGCTCCTTAAAATTGTTTCAGTGTTTATTTTATTTTTTAATTACCAAATGAACATAATATTATATGTTTTTAAATAATCCAATCTCCACAATAATTGCAAACTGCCCGTACTTAAAATAACAAATAAGTAAAAATATGGGAAATCAATAACAGCAATATCAAATACTTTAACACTAGCGTCTCGATCGGGTTTCTTTTAAAATGTGTTCTCTATAACTTAAACTCCCGCGTGTGACTATTTCGGAAAGGGAATAAACAACAATCGAAAAAGCAAATAAACCACCCCTTGAGGTAATAACAGGCCTCGATCGGTATAAATCGACGCCATATTTTACTTCCAGCGTCACTTCCGCCGGAAACAGATGCAGCGAATAGTTTTTGGCGGGAAGATGGTTGGATTCGGGCATAAATCAGTGTTTATCTTATCTGCTAAGGGCGGAGAAGCTCGCGGGGATTAGAGTCCACCCTACCGACTTGTGAATAATGCGGCCTTGTGTAAATACGAATGCTACTGAGACACCCCCTGGCGACTCCACTGTTGGGGGAAGGACACTTGAGGGGTCAGACAACTCTAGATGATTACATATTAAATTTTATGTCTTGAAAATATTAATCATTCCACTCTTATGTATTTTACACTATAATGAATTAACTAGGCTGTAGTTTTTTTATAACGAATTCATTAAGATGAAATAAACTATTGAACGTATGTAGCTAAAAGCAAGCAAGTAATAGGAAAGAAAAACTGAGAAATTGGACTTTTGTGAAAAGAGTAATTAATCAAATCTACAGAATTGATGGAATGTTTTTTCGTCTCACAAACGATAAATAATGCATACATTCGTTTTTTTCATAATACGAAAAATTATTTAAGTTTTGTTTGATCAGTTTTAATAATTTTTAAAGTATGGCTGACCACACGATCTAAAGTATGCATTTGCTGAAAACAGAATAATCTTATATTAAATATAATTATTAAAACTTTGAATGTACGAGGAGGTGACAAACTGTATTAAACATATTTTTTTTATTCAGGTATTTTAAAATTATGAATTTATAAAATAAAAATACATATGTTCTTATCCACTTTAATTAATTTAAGAAAACTAGATTTCTAGATGCATGAACATTTCCAATAGCATCTAAACCGTAAAATTATCATGAGAAAAAACCCTGCCCTGTAACCAACATGGAACGAAATCGAAAATAGTCATAAAACTGGTTTAGAGTCTATGGCACAAAACTTTTATGAAAGCAGGACGACAAAATATGTTTTACCAAAGCTATTTAATAAGCTTCCTACCGAGATAAAGAACTCTTCCAGTTTGCAGCAAAGAAACATACGATTGAAGAATTTCCTCATCAAGAATCAACACTTTAAGGTGTAAAGTTGTTTTTGTCTAGTCCAAATATATTTTTCTTGTTTGATCTTCGATAAGTAAATTCTTACGGGTTTAAAAATGTCAAATTCATTTTTTCAATATATTATTTTAAACATATCAACCGGTTTATTAAATTAACTCTAATAAATTAGTAAACAAATAATAAACATTTATTTAGACACTTATTACTTTCATGTATGTGTATATGGTAATTGCCAGAATGCTATAAAAATGAGATCTCTCAGGTAAATGTGTGGTAAAACGGTATATGATAGGTGCACAAATGTCTAGATCCGTGAACTATGTAAGGCTGAGACATGCATTATCAATAGAATCAAGAAAGGTGTGCTTCGTTAGTTTGGACATATAGAGCAAATTGGCAGCTAAAAGGATCTACGATGCGAATGTTGATGGATGCAGAAAACGAGGAAGACTGAGAAAGACATGACACGATCGAGTCTATCAAATACTTGAAGATAGACATGTCAAGAGTGGGAATTTTTGGCGTGCGTGCATGAGAAGATGTATGCATGTAGAGGAAACGAGGTTGGAATGCAAAAAAAGAGTGATGTGGCGTTCTATCCTCTTTGCCTTTCTCTACGGGGAAACAACGTGATGGTTTGTTTGTTTATATATTGTTTATGTACAAAAACGTGATCATGAAAATTTTAATTGGTATTAAGCTTATTATTATTAATAACTCATTAAAAAGATGAGTTAAGTCCATGATTTTCACACCTTGTCAATTTTCAGATATATCTAGCCAAAGCGGGCGTTTTTCGCATTTTGTTATGCTTCTTATAAGGTTGACTTTTTTGAGATATTGTATGACTTTGTTGGGAGTTTTTATGATAGTTATATTCCAACATTGGCCTACAAAAAATTGGACAAGCGCAAAATATTGAAATTTTTGTATGCGTTCTTATGATTTACGCAAGTATTCAATTTTGATGGCCATTTTATTCCTTTATTCATTTAAAACTTTAAGTACAAAAGAAAAGTACTTTGGCCGACTTATTGCTAAAAGCAATATCTTCCAGCCAACCAAAATACAGACTGCTCAAAGGAAGAGATTGGTCAAAATTTTGTACTAAAAATCAATAAATATAAAATATTTCAAAAGATATGTACATACATTTGTAAAAATAAAATATTTTAAAAATCTTATTAATTAAAAATTACAGCTGTTTTCTGATTGGGAGATTGAGTGCTTGCACTTATATAATTTTTTTTCAAAGTAAATCTTAATGTACGTAATAACATGTTATACGTATTAAATGATGAGGAAATTTGGGATTCAATAATGAGTTTGGAAGGAAAGAGAACCATGGAAAGAAAAAGGGATAAAAAAATACATTTTAACGTTATATAACTCACTATTAGAAAATGGAAATCAAGTTGAGGTAGAGTGGAATTAGAACCACGGACTTTTGGCAGTGCGATTAAAAAATTTAATATTAACTTTTTAGTGGTCTCAAAAACAACGTGAAATTTTATTAAATGTAAATATCTAATCCAATTTTGATGGCGTAAGTGCACTTTACTTATTCAAATATGTATAAATAACTTGCTGCGAAAATGCTTACTTAAAAATGTACGTATGTACTAAAATTTTATGTACTTACTTTTACGATTCACATAAGTCTTTTTTAAAAAAAAAAACAAATTTGCATTTTTATAATTTACCCAAACACATTCGTTATGGGGGTATTTTCAACGATTGAAAATAATTCAACATTAAAAAATGGGAATCAGCTTGTGGTAGAGGGGCTTTAGCCTCTGACATCAGACAAGTGAGTCCGTGATACTAGCCACGAGACCATAACATGGCTCTAAACCATTGAGCCAATGTTAAAAAAATGAAAAAACCGTTTATTTCAATAAATTTTATCATAAATTATTTTGTCAAAAATACTGGCATAAATAAAATAAAATCTTTCGGTTATTTTAAATTGTATGCTTCATAAGTAAGGTTTTTTAAGAAAACAGTAATATTAACAAATAACAACAGGGATGGAGAATACCTGAAATAAGAGAATATGGAGGTCTTGGCATTTACAGATTTTATGACCTGTCATTGGCTGGTTTAAGTGGCCACTGTAATAAATACAATATTATTTAAAAAGTAAATCGCTAGACGCTCCCCATATGTGGTTAGTTTTTTTTTTCTCTGTCACGTCTCAAATTATTATTCTTTTGACTTTTTTGGACACTATGATGTTTTTTTCATGAACATTTAAAAAAAAATTCAAATCACTGGCAAAAATAATAATTTTAAGTGCTTACTCTGAGATTTTTAAGTAAATATAATAAAAAAAATTAATCCATTATCACCGGTACCAAGTTAAGATATTTAAGGGTGAGTCAAGGGTGGAAAAAGGGTAAAAAACATTGGAAAGTATGAATAAATACTAACCCAACCGCGTTTAGTGTTTGGAAACGCTATCGAAAAAAAATTAACATAACAAAAACTGCTTAAGCACACAAAGTTTTTCTGAAAATTGATTGTCTTGAAAATGTTAATTTTGTTCTTGATAATAAAGGGGCACTGTTGAAACTCAATAATAGGGCTTTTGTATTTATGTACATGGAAGGCGTGTTTACTAAAACAATAGTCATTAATCAATCCGGACTTTTTAAAAACAAACAATTCCCCCTAGAAAAACTCACATAAACACGTCCGTTGTGTACTATGGCTTCCTAAGCCATTTCCGACTTCACGTTATATCAATTTAATTCAACGATTAGTGTGTTAATCCAACCGTGAGGAATGAAAGCGTCATCAATAAATCTAACCACCTAATTTAAATAAAATTAATTGTAGCTTCAATCAGACTTTATTTTAAAGTACTTTACTGTACGTAGACACACATTTCAATGATGAACTTCAGCCCTGCGGGAAATTGGGTACAAAAATGTGCGCGAAGTAAAAATTAGAGTATTAAATTGTACGGCAAAGTTTCTTAAAAATGTATGAAAAAAATAATAAAAAACATATTGATAAAAACGCGCCACTTTGAACGACGTCACTGGTTCATATGAACCAACCAATGATATGAGATCTATGAAGGATATCCGGTTCGCTTGTCGTAAACAAACCAATCGGAAGAACTGACAGTGAAGAACCTCTGACGTCACACGCGGAGTTATTTTAAAAATACAAAACTTTAAAAAATAACAGCGCTGATAATACAATATGGAAAAATATTATTTTTGGCTCAGTTTAATACTCTATTAACACATAAAAA
The DNA here is from genome assembly GCF_059751315.1 of Micrasema longulum. NCBI lineage: Eukaryota > Metazoa > Arthropoda > Insecta > Trichoptera > Brachycentridae > Micrasema > Micrasema longulum. The sequence goes on from NW_028278814.1 coordinate 169,110, forward strand.
ACAATAAACAAAACACTGAACTTTCTCATTAAATGTAAATAATAGTATATTACCACTAACCGACTTTTCTATAAGAACTGTTTTTGAAACCAACTCGTCTCTTTAGTAAGACACTAATATTATAACTCATACGTGCAAATTCCATTCTTCAATTTCTCCATAGTAGTTGTTGAAAAATATGAAACCAACGTGCGGGAGATTTTGAATTCAAAATTAAGTTTTTTTTTTTAATGTTTTGCTTTTAAGTTCGTAATCACCTTTAAAATATTATTGATGTTTTAAGCAATTGCTTCATCGCCAAATATTTTGTCAAATGTTCGTAAATAACTTAATAAAACCACTCACCGACTTTTCCATATCTACCAGTTTTGAGACGTACCCGTCTCTTCCTACATGCAAATCCATATGTCTTCACATATTTCATAACTACTCTGGAGAAGGTGTATAGTGGGATTGGCATGTTAGTTGATTTGTGTCACGATGAAAATACACGTAGGTTTTCAAACCGGTTGACAAAGAGAAGTCAGAAAGTGATTAAATACAATTATTTTGTAGCATTGCATCAAATGCTTGACCATAAGTGGTTTAAATATAACGAAATTTCCATATTCATTGACTTGACTCTTTTGATGTTGGTTTGAATCGCTTGTATAATTAAAATATTGAGTTTTTCTGCCAACATTTATTGGTGGAACTGCATTTCAATTAATTTTTTTTCAGTTTTGACCATTTTTCATACTATAATTTTTTTAACAGATTATGTTGCGAGTGGTATCGTTGATAGTGGGACAAAACTGCTATTTAGAAATAGGTTCCATCATGTAAAAAAATGGTTACACAAAAAGACAAATAAATAAAATAAAAAAATTCTTAAAAAATAAATATTTACCTACTTTTAATTTAACTAAGTATTTAATTTTTACGACTATTTTTTACAGGTAAAGTAAACTCACTAATCAGGTAATCGACAATTTTTCTTTTTTATAAAAAATAAATATATGCCTACTTATGATTTACCTATATATTTTGATTTGGATGGCTATTATTTTAACAAGTAAAATAAACTTAATATTATAGATAATCGTCAATTTTTATTTTTTATACAAAATAAATATTTGCCTACTTATGATTTACATAAATATTTTAATTTTTATATTTATTTTTAACAAGTAAAGTAAACTCACCATTACACGTAATCATTACTCTTGCTTTTTATAAAAAAACTAATATTTGCCTACCTATGATTTACGTAAATATTACAACTATGATATCTATTTTCAACGAGAAAATTCACTTTTATACTTTTATGAAATAGAAATGCATTTAGATATACGGTTGCCAGACATAGCGCATAAGCGAAAGAGATCGAAAAATTCTGGAGGCCTTTAGTATGTGTACCTATAGACGAATCTGAAGAATTTCCTAACAAGACCACATCACAAAATTCGAGGTTTTTGGTAAGATATATGAAACCAGGCACATTTCAAACGCAATATCTAAAAGTCGTGCATAATGGATAAGTCATATGCTGCGACGTATAAATATCCTGAAGCATATGCAATAAAGATTTATTGAGGGATCAACTGGCAAAAATCATCGTCACCGAGAAGAACTGGAGGAAATATGCCACGATATAGACTCTACTCCTGTGCAGAACTAAAGAAAATTTTCAAAGACCCAGCAGATTGAAAAAGAGATGTTGAGCTTTTCTGCAAACTCATCCTTAGGATCGAAACTGAAGAGAAAAATAAAGTGAGAAGTAAGTGAGAATAATTGTGGTGAAGTAGGGTTCAGCCTTTGGACCACGGGACTACATTCCGGTTGAAGGTTTAATTCCATTTAGTGGTGAGTTTATGTTCAATCATAGACATAATATTACTCAATGTGCAAAATGACCATTAAACTACCAAATTAAAGTTTATTAGCCTTGTAAAAACATAGACATCAGTGGCATGCGGTGATTTGTTTTATAGGTATTCTACAAAAAAAAATTGTAAATTTGTGCCTTCATATAAGTACATAATATTAAAGTAATATTATTATAAATGCATATTTTTTATGTGGATCTGTACAAATCAACGCATACAAGAATTATTATTAACTTCGCGCCATACGTTGCTTTATTCTACACTTTTTTAATGCAACACTTGTACCAAAGTTTATAAAAAAACACCACAATGACATTCAGTAGATATTTTCATTACGGTTGAAATGTCAACACCGATTCCTTATAAAATAAATAATGCCAAACACGGCCATTTCGAATGCCACATGTTGTTTGTGATACTGATTTGGAAAGTTAAATTTGTACAACTATGCTGGATGTTAATACAAAAAATATTTATCCTTGCTACGCGAAGAATGAACGTCCGGTAATTCAGCAATACATCTGTATAAGAGAGAACACGAAGATAATACTCATATCAAGGAAGACAGAGACGCTGTTCTGTGGCGGGTGTTGGGTAAAACCGATTCATTCTTCAGTCGGTTGATGACGGTGATGGGGGACGCACGCGCTTAATATGAGCGGTGTATTAATGATTTTTAATTTATTTTGCTACAGCAGGGTTAAGTATTATGTTTATTTGCATACATTATGGAAAAAGAATTATTAAACAGTACGTCTCCATATTTTTTTTTCTTCATATGTCGGAACTTCAAAATATTCTGTCTTTTACTAGTGGTAACACGATGTTACATCACCGCGTGTAAAATGATTATTTACCACAGTCTTTTAAGAGTTAAATAAAAATATTCTTTTAGAACTAATATTCAAAATACTAGTTTACAACTAAAGAATCTTAAAATTATATTTATTAGCTGCAAACTTGTTTTAGTACTGAAAAAACGCGACTAAGTTTAAGACGTAAAATAAATTGCACTTTTTTGTATGAAGTAATAAGCTTAGGTAATCGGCTAGTTTTATCACTGAGAACGGACTGGGCGCTAGGCGCACTTTAATTTATTTTTTATTTTTATAATAATTATTTAATTTATTTTCACATAAACGAAGTTACAATAAAATATTATTTTAGAAAGTCAAATATAATAGTAAGCTGTGCATAATTAATATTGCTCATTTGGACAATTCGCCCCTACTTTACTTCCATATAATCTTCACAAATAGGTTATTTATATTTTTTCAATATTCTTGCTAATTTTGATTTCAATAACTGATGCTCTGTTTACTAAAATTATATTTATCGGTCCATTTAATTTTTTTTTTTTTTTCGTTTAGTGCTATTAAATTCTTGTTAAAATATTTTATTTTGATCCAATTCCAAGTCTGTCCGGGTCTCCCGTTTATTTTACGCAATCCGCATTTTCCTGTTTAAAGCAAATAGTTCAAAAGGCTAAAGAATTTAATATGAGAAATGGTGAAAACTCTGTCCTGTAAGGAGTGCTAAGAATCCTACGTCTGAGAACTATTTATGGAGATTTTATTGTGAACTTCAGAATTCTTACTGATCTTACGTTTTCCGGTTGGTTTTAAAATAGTCGAGATAAAAACCGTATATTATTTTTTAAAATTTAAATCTTAAAGTAGGGCACACATATCATACATATTGTTATGTGTGTTCTAATAATAACATTGCAAATATATTTAATTTATAAATTGTTTATCACATATGTCTTGACCATTATTTTAAATTTTGATATGTTTTTTTCTTCATAAATATTTTTTTCCATTTCGTAATACTTTTTAATTGCTTTAAATAAAATTGAATTTTGTGACTTTGCCTTTTTCCTAAATGGAAGTCTAATTTTGTTCTTTTCTCTAGTATTGTGATCGTGTTCATGCTGGTTCCGATCAATTTTTTTCCAAAATTCTGTTTTTTTATTAGAGTTTATAATTTTATGAACAAATATCATTGTATTGTAAAATATTCTTTGTTTATATGTTAATAATTTCATTTCATTTACCATCGACTTTACCCTCGTATATCTGTTTTTTTTCAAAATGATTCTAAAGGCTTTATTTTGTAATACAGTTAGTTTATCTATGTTTTCTTTGTTTGATAAAAATAAAATGCTACTACAGTAGTTAACGTGTGGTTCAATAATTGCTTTGTAAATAGTTTTGCAGGAGTCCTTATCAATAAATCTTCTGATCCTTCCCAAAATTGATATTTTTTTTGCAATCTTATTTATTACCATCTTAGCGTTTTGGTGAAATGTAAGTTTTGAATCCAACATTACACCTAAATATTTAATTTCAGTGACTTCATTAAGTTTTTCATTTTCTATTACAATTGATGGTGTAATTTCTATTCTTTTGCTTTTATTGCTTGGAAACACGATTTGAGAAGATTTATGAATGTGGAGGAAGCAAGGTCTGTGTTGAAAAACAGAGTAATATGCCGTTATATCCCATCTGCCTACCTCTACGGGAAAATGGTAATGTGATGAGTTTTTTTGTTTGATAACCATGAATATATATGAAGAAAATACAACAAGAAAGTACCTACAGAAAAACTCTGCGAGAAACATTAATATCTTTGGAGACTCGTAAAGCATTCTAAGAAGGAGAGTTCCGCAATGAGGGTTGCTTTGTATTATGATCTGTTTACCCTTATTTCGTTTGTAGTTTAAAACTTGTTTCTTAATATTTGTGTTTAATTTAATTTTTTGCTTCTTAAGTTAAATTTTTGTGACTCGCGTGCTCTGAGTACCTTGTTATAAATATAACTTAACACGGAATTTTCTAAAAACTCGTGACACAAAAAGTTATGATTTTGCTATAATCAAATTATTGTTTATTGTGTATATGAAAGAAATAAATGAAATACTGACCAAGTTAAATTTAGTATTGTTTGCGTCTATTGAACCTTGTTAATAATTTGTTATTGTTCCAAAAGCAAAAACAACATATCTGTATGATTTGATGCATGAAGATGCGAAAGAGCTCCTACCCAATTAGAGGTGACAGGAGACAGGAAAAAACGATAATATGCTTTTATGCGTGTTCATTACATGTCGTGTAAACAGAGTAATATAAATAGAAACTACGTTAATGTTTTACAGCCCAACACAAGCTTTCTCGATATTTTAACGTTAGTAGAATGTTTGCTGCTGCTTGACGTTTTCACCGGAATGGACTTCTGAGCCACCGGATAGCAGGCCTCAAAGAACGATTGTAAAAAAGCCAGAACATCATAATCAGCCAATTGGTGTAACATTGCTGGGAATTGGGGTTATGGGAGCATTGAAGCCGGACGCCTTACTGCCGTTCTTTTTAATTATCTTACTTACGGTACTATTTTTTCCCCCTCTTTTTAGTTTTATTATCTTCAAATCTTTTTTGGTTTTCTATTCAATTATTTTATTCAAATTAATTGGTCAAAATAAATAGGTGGAAGTGTACCCAGAATTTACATAAAGTTATTACATCATTTCTATTCAATGTTTTATGTTTATATTGTTTAAGCTAATCTTTATCTTGTTTTTCTGATAATCAATACTTTGTAATCGTTATTTGGCTAGTTGAGTAAACTCCCTACCCAATTGATCTGAAATTAAATAAATATATTTTTACGTAAATAACTCCGAACTATCTCACTTTATTGTAGGACTGACTGCATGAACCGACTATAATGTATGAACAAATATGTAATAACATTAGTTAGTTAAACATTAGTTAGTAACATGTTTGACTACAAAGTTTATGCTTTAAATATGAATGATATTGACTTTAACTAACTTATGAAAGATGCTCTAACTCTATTTAATTATTGTGCAGTATTCATTTTACTCACTGGGTACTTTTTGAGGTCGTGTACTAATTCTGCATTTCTCACTCAATTTTTATCCGCTCGTATCGACAGTTTTTTGTTAGTTTTTTTATTGTTTTGACAATCTATTGTTTGTATACAGGAAATATTTAATTTACCTTTAAGTCCTACATATTTTTCATCCAATTTATCAGACTGACATCTCCGAATTACCACTTAGAAGGTTCAAAGAAGAATAAATGTTTATGCGGTTACCGGAAATGTAATATTTTCCCCTAAATTACTAAACCAAGTGTACGTTTTCAATATTTCAAAAAATACTTCTACAAATCGGAATAATAGGATGGGGAGGAACAAATAAAACTACATTAGAGCCACTAATAAAAGCCCAAAAAGCCTTACAAAGAGTAGCCAGCAAAAAGCCTTACCAATACTCTACAGACAGACTTTTTACAGAATTTATAGTACTAGATATAAGACAAATATACATAAAGACAATTTTAAGACATTTTCATCAAAATCTTGACAGACATAATGACGGACAACAAATTTATGACACTAGGCAAAGACAAAAGACAGTACTTCTGCTCCCAAAGAAAAAAACAAATTACGGACAAAGGCATTATACTTTTCTGGCCCCTAAGCTATACAACTTTTTAAGCAAGGACATATTGGCGAACAAAATGAAAAACAACATATTTAAAGCTAGAGTACATAAATGGATTGCTAAAAAGACTAGACAGGAAGCTGAGGAATATGTTTCAGATATAAGAATGTAATTATAGTTTCTTGAAGATCCTTTTTCGTTTTATTGATGTAGATATGTTTTAATTGTTTTTTTTATTTTATTTCTTTTAAATTTTTACACAATTGATCTGAAATTATGTACAATTATGTATGAATAAATAATACACTGACACTCCGGAACGTGCCTGTGGGCCAGTGAAGTGGCTATATCCATAAAAAATATATATATATTGAATGTACCTACCTATTGTATAGACATTTTCGTTAATTATGTATATGTATTGTATTTTATATTGGATTAAATAAATAAATAAATAAATAAATATCATATCACAGGGAATATGAAAGTTTAGGCATTCTCTTTTCAAAATATTTTCCCTTTCTATTGCAAAAAATTTAATGAACCTCTTTAGTGAATCACTTTCTGAGAAAATCCAGCCTGTCTACAAACATTTTATATTTATTTGTTTTGATTTTGTTTTTTATATTGTCGATTTCTTTTTGTGCTGCTGCGATTATCCTTATCAGTCTTCTGAACACATTCTGTGGTTTTGTTCTTTTCCTCCTCTCTATGATTACCAAATGTAGCATCTCGCTACTGTCCATGGACCTGTTATAGGTTCCTATCGGATATACAGATCTGGTGACTTCCAAAAAGAATTTCAATGCTTTTAAAAAGTGTTTCATCATTTCGTCGAATTGATCATGTCCAAGCACTTTTATCCCAGTCAGTGAAAAATTCACTTTTATTTTTTCTCAATCAAATGAAATGCATAATATATGAACTCTTCTTTCAGCCCAAAAATGTTAGAAAGATTACCAAAGAGACATATATCCTCAAAAGCGGTGTGCGATATGTAGTAAGCAAGCTGTCTGTCTGTAAACATTTTGACAACCTCAAATATTGTTGATTATACTAAATGAAGTATAAAAATTGGAAAATTGTTTTCAAGCGTTGCTGTTCAAGGTTCAACTGGATGAATCTCACCCGCATGATAAAGGTTTAAAGCTCTGTTACTTCACAAAAGGCAACAGATAGAGAGATACGGAAATGTGAATGTTACACATTGTGTAAAATGGCTACTTATACCAGCAAATGACAGGTCAAAAGCCCTGTGATGCCTAGACTTCCATACTCCCTTCTCAAAAATGTTTTCCCTCTCTGTTATATCAAATTTAGGCTTTTAAATATTTTTAGATTATGTTTTTGTAATTACTTTACTTGCAAACCTTTATTGACAATTAAGGAAAGGAGAGGTTTTGAACACATGTCTTTTAAAAATAAGAATTAAACTTACCCAAATCAATTCAAATAAAATATATCGTATAATGTGATAAGACACCGCTGTATAAAAATATGTTTAATCAATGTAATTTTCGTAATCCACTTTGTATTTCAAAACTATCTAGGTCTTTTTATATATATCTTTTTACTTTACGACACTATATGTGAAACCCCACTGAGAAACTGAATCAGCCTTTAGAGAGGGCAAATTAAATTAAATCCTTACCCACCCTTATTGAAAGCCTTAACTGATTTAGTACTGCGTCGTTTCAATTGTGTTTAACCTACAAACTGTTCTTTATGACACTCGAGAGTCAACAAAGTAGTATTGTAAATTCAACTTATGTACATTTGCTAAAAGATCTTGACAAAAATACCATGATTTACATTTTGCTATTCCTTTACGTAAAATATAATATTATCTTTCTCAATAATATGTTACATTTATTTTTTACTGCATGCATGAGCCCCGGGCTCAAATCCAGACATTGTCAAATAATTTAAGGTTATTATAAATCTTGTACAGTAACGAACAAAACATGACTGGTCATCATTTGTTTAAACTGCTTCGGTTGGTGTAGGAATCAATAGCCAATGTTTAATTCATGTATTTATTTTTTATTTATTAACAATGTATTAATTTAAATATTTGTTGAGATACAGGTCTCCTTAACCATAAAATATCAAAAATATTACACTTAAATAATAAAATAAACATGTTTTCTTAACAGCGCGTTTCCTTACTTTTAAAAAAATATACACGGTTTTGTAAAATGTAAGTAATGAATTTGAAGATACGGTTTTTTATCAACCACCAACCACCAACTCTAACTCAGACAATTGAAGATATTACAATAGATATAAAAAACATTTTTGAGAAGAAAATATAAAAGTCTTGGCATTCACAGGGCTTATAGTCTGTTTTTGTCTGGTTTAAGTGGCCGTTTTATACACCGTGTAACATTCACTATTCTGTTTGAACGCCTATATTCTTTCAATCTTTCCATCTGTTGACGTTTGTTGATAAATTCACCTGGTCTTCAGTGTTAGTCATAAAATCAAACCACCTTATACCTCATATTTTCCTAAAGCATTTACTCTCAAAACTCAGAAGTTTGGTGTTTTGAGCTTTGGAAAAGTGCCATGATTTGCATCTATATAGAAGCACTTGCATTATACAAGAATTGAAACATCGGCATTTTGTTGTGACCTTATATACACTAGTTTCAGACAACACGCATCATATTAAAAGTTGCTCCAGCAATTCCTAGGCGGGTTTGAGCTCTTTGCGCATGCTTCCATCCTCTGCAATGTGAACTTCTATGTATTTTAAGCTGTTTACTTCTTCGACCCTTGGTTCATTATTACAAAGAGGCTGATCGCGGTTGGGACACGATTTTTTGCACATAATATGAGTATTTTTTTCATTAAGTTTCAGACCCAAGGGAGTAGGGTGTTCCTGTATAAATATCAAATAAAACGATAAAAAAACTGTTCCGTCTGAATCTGAATTTTAAACAACATTATTTATTATTTTACTTCAATATCATTTATATTTTGAAAGTCATTCCAAATGAAATCTTTCTCGTAAATTTCCTACCAGGATACGGACATCAAAGATTCGCCATTGTTCAGATTTTAAAACCGAATAACAATACGCTTTTCAAGTACCCATGCACCTGTCACATCTTCTCAAATCCTGGATTCAAATTTTATTCGCGCATAAAAAACCTCCTTTACCCACCCTCTTTAAACTCTTGTTCCCAATAAAGGTTCAATTTATTTTACAGTCGCGACACCCTCTCCCAGTATACGTATACAAGTCCCATTATGCAACCGATCCCAGTTTTATTTCATTATTTATTTTATGTAAGTAACATAGTTAAAAAAATAAAACTTTAAAAATACATTTAAATTTATCAAGTAGGCATTTATTTTGTAGAACTTTATATTAAAATATACATTTCAATCAAACACTGATTTGTTTACAACTTTTAGTTTTTAAAAATAAGTTGATTTTTTAAATGCTTTTATGTTACACTCTGGTACATATTTTGTACATAAATTTCAACTAAATATTGTAAGTTTTGTAAGTAAACTTTATTTTAAGTAATTTTCTGATTCATTGCCATTCAGATATTTTTTGCTTATATTTATGAAATACTTATTATTTATTAATTTCACATAAACGCCCGAAGGGTTTTTACAAATTTAGTAATACATTGATAAAATAAAAAAAGTGAGAAATAAAATATAGCATTTGGTATATCAAACACATATTTCTCTATGTTACTAGTAAGAAAATAAAGATGATATGATGAACATTAATATTGTAAAACATTTCAATTAATAAATTTACCTGGTAGAAGTTTTTTGTTATATTAATACACAGTTGTAAGCCGGTAAAAACGTACATATAATATTGATTGTGTAATTATTTTTAAATAATCCTGGACGTTGGTTATTTTAGACTTTTTTGCACTCGGGTAAAAATCTTTAGAAACGAAACCGAGTGAAGATAAGTCTGTCTCGCAGTATAGTGGTTGGCATCCTCGCCTAACATTTTTGAAGTCCTGGGTTATTGGTTAAAAAGGGAGTTTATACTGCGATATTTAATTGTTCCTTGACTGGCACCTGAAGCGTAGGACAGATCACCTAACCTTATATTCTTATAATTAAAATAAACTGCACTTGGTAAAGCAATTTGGTGCCCTTTGCACCAATGGATGTGGAAGGAGGAATAATGATGATGAATTAATTAAACACCAAGTTCGATTTTTATACTCTAGTTAGGGTTGGATACCTCAACCCTTGACAATTCAGATAAATAATCAAATCATTACACAGTTTTTTGGAAAGGATAGGCAGAGATGATAGAACGCCACATCAATTTGTATATATAAATCATACACTTAGCTGCGTCTACATCCTACTCATGCACTCACGCCGATTATTCCAACTTTTCTCATGTTTATATTTAAGAATTATTCTGTTAAATTTTGTCATGGTATGTGTAAGGTGTCAACAAAGGTTTTGTTGCCTTTTTTTTTTTTAATTAAGAGAACAAAATTACACAATAAACTTTATACAACAAATAAGTTAATAAAGTATTCTAGATAAAGATTCAATTATTAAAAATGAGCAAATTACATAATAATCTAAAATAATTTACTAAACATCCGTTTCCCGCAAGAAAATAAACCATGTTAAATCGGGACGCGCTATAAAAAAAATATGTACAGAAATTAATAATAAATCAATATTCAACAATAAAATTTTCTTTCTTCCCACGCCAATTCCTTATTCACCCCTAGGAGAGCATAAATTCGCGCGTTTAACCCCTGCTCCACCCCTGGGCCCTGGCGCGAATACCCTCCCCCCTTCCGTGTCCGGTCCTATGGCGTATAGCGCATCAATTGAGATTGATTGCTCCTGAATGATTTTAGCATAAATCTAAATGGAGGGGGTATTATTTTGATCCCCAAAACAGGGTAGCATCTAAGATATCGATTAGGTTTACGTGGATTATTTGCATTTTGTAACACTAAAAAATTTGAATCAGGTAACACTGACCTAAATATTTACCAACATTCATTTTAAACTTACATAGGCAAAATGGTAAATGTAGCTCAATGAAAGCACCCACTCTTTTCTTGAGACTGTTCATAAAGACTCATGGCTTTTTTCAGTTTTGCATATTCACTATCATTAAAAAAAAACTATTTTACCGAAAATTTGATATTTCAATCAATCAAATACACATGATTACTAAAATCATATTTTTATTATTTCCTAGCATGACAGTGAAAAAAACAGTGTGAGTTTCAAATTGAGATCGCGGCCATGTGTTCCAGACCTCGCTTCGGAGAGGAAGACGAACGTAGTAACACAAACTAATCAAACAATGACACAAAACCCAAATATATATAGAAAACATAAGAATAATTTTCCTTTTACAACATGCACTCGAGCAACAGAAGAAAAGTAATACGAGGACCATAGCCTACAAGAACATCAAATTATCTTATAAGACACTAGGCCAAGTCCTAACACAGATCCTAACATGATCCCTATCGAACTCAGGAGAAATTACTTCTCGCCCTTTAAAACCCTAATTGTCCTTATACCGATAATAGAAACAATCCTTTGCAAAAACTTTGATCGTCCTAACAACCTGTCAGACCTTGAAGAAGACGAAACGGGTTCTAAAGCATAGTCAACGCACAGTTTTCTCAGGTTAGTTGACTATTTAGATTTGTAATTTTCCATGAGACAAGAAAAACACAGACGGATAATAGTTCTGTTCAGACCTCCGATGCTAGTACCCAAGTATGTATTTATTTATCTAAAATAGATTTAGTTCTCATGGTAGGCCTTTTTCACCAAAATGTATACGAAATTGTAATTGGCTTAGGCCGTATATATTAAAAATAAATAAACAAATCAATTAATTAATAAAGAAATATATTACATATCAAAAAACCAAACAGAGCTCAAAATTTAACCAATTTACGAGTATTATTTAAATTTATGGCTTTTATTTCATGTTGCATTTTGTTAAACACTTATGATGAGCTTGTAAAGTTTAATAAAATAACGCATGGTTTAGGGCGTTTTGTAATGACTTTTATCTGAACGTAATTATGCAGAATCCAGCCAGTCTGCAATAAAAAAAATATATATTGATGTTATCAGTTGCAACAAGGTCAATTCCATATTCTTCTAAAAACAGCCAGGCCACTTTCATTAAAAAAACTGTAAAAATTACTTTCTGAAAATAGTGTCGATCGCAAAAATGGTATTTATAAATTTGCAAAAAACACCCACAGCACTAGAAAAATCTTATGGTACTTAAAAATCATTAAAGCTGGTCAAATGCGTAATTGAATTCTTGTATAAAGTACAAAAAAAAACTAATGTTTTTATTCTTTACCATTCATGTCAAAGCTAAAAACATTACAACTGTTGAGAAGATTTGATTATTCACTCTTTTTACAAATGTGCTTTATCTCAGTTTCACTTTTCTATGGCTGCTTCTGCATAAATGCGTTCAACTTATATAGTTAATTCAACAATGTTTGAGTATGTCCAAATACTTGCAGGCTGGCTGGATTTCCTCTTTAGGGAGTTGTTCAATTTAAATTTATTTTAACAGAGAGGAAAAACATTTTTGAGAAGTGAATGTGGAAGTCTAGGCATTTACAGGGATTATGACCTGTCATTGGCTGGTTTATGTGGCCACTTTACACACTGTGTAACATTCACCAATCTGCCCATGTTTGAACATCTACATTTCCTCAACTCTTCCATTTGTTGACTTTTTTTTAAACAGTTAAGTTTTGGTTTCGACTGAAAATCTTGTTTCGGTAGATCACTAGTAATTTTATTAGACAAATCACTACAAAATCAATCAACTCGCTCTCTTGAATATTGAACTTTATCAAATTTTATTGAAATAGGCACTATTCGTACTAACCAATATTACATGATTAAAAATCTCTTTTTATTCCACTGTGTTTATGTTATGGTGGGCATTTATTTCTACGTAGTGATTGCTAGCAGAGGTATGAATATCTACATTTTTAATTGCATTGTATCCCATTCGGTTCTGCTCACCACTAACGACACATTCCCCCTCCACTTCCCCCACAAAGGCCACCCTCTCAAATAAATATGCGAGTTTTAATCCAATGAACGCCACCGGATTATTTTCCGCTCCAACGTATCCATATAATTGGATACCAATGGCGACCGAACGAAATGATTCCTGATCCATACAAAATAACGATGCTTGTAGAGAAAATTGCTTATTTCAATTCACTGAAAAAAGCTACGGTGACGTGTACTTTCGTACATTCGTGTCTTATGCAGGTCTACTTTTGTGTCAAACACGACGCTTTTTCTTAACAACGGTTCTCAGAACACATTACACCAAAAGTTACCGAAATAGCGCACGGTATTTAATGGTTAACCCTTTTGTGTTTATTGCGTCATCACACAACCAACAAAAAAATGTTGGTATGTGCTCAATTTTATAAGCAGCGCGTCACTAGATTTAATTTCGTCTTTGAAAATAATAAATATGAAAACCAATTCATAGCGTGAAAGCAAAGTCATTGCATAAGATATGTTTTGAACACAAAAATCTGACCCACTTCTTCACAAAAAGTAGCTGAAAGGATTACCAGAGTGAATATTATAATTAACTTTCATGTGTTATTTTTAAAAATTTATTAATCATATCAAGCTGGAAAAGAAAAAGTACCATGCGACATATTCGTCGCTTTAGTGCGTTTTTGTTGAACAGACCATTTTTAACAAAATCAATTTAAGTGCACTGGAGTTCTGTGAAAGCCTTTATTTATAAAATTCAAATAATAAAAAAATCATCACTTTACAGACAGGTATTTTAAAATATTTTAATTATTTGAAAAAACTTTCTACGCACGTATTATTTTGGCATGTTTCATACATAATTTAAATAAGTTTTAAAATACTTAATTATTTAAAAACCCTTGTGTGACTATGATGGCACATGAGTCTACGTAAAGTTTTAGCAATTTTTTTTATCCAGCAAGCATATTTTTAATATCAGCTATTTTTTAAAAAATTGGTAATTTTACTGGCTCTTCTGAAAAATTACCATATATCGCTTGGTGAGATTTTTCTTTCCAGCCTCGATATTGTACAAAATAAAAACTAAAATTCTCAGGAGTAAGTACAACTCAATTCGGAGCTAATGTAATATTGTTATTTTTTTTATTTACATATTCAGAACAACAAATAATAAAAACATGCATTAATATATTACAACAGGGATAAATAACGTTTCATAGAGAGAAATATAGAAGTAAAGGCATTCACAGGGCTTATGATTTGTTATTTTCCGGTTTCAGTAGTCACTTTACACACTGTGTTAAATTCACCATGTAACCCTTATTTGTACATCTGTATTCCTTCAATTTCGTTCTTCTATCTGTTGACCTATGTGAAGTTAAAGAACTGAAACCCTTATTTTTAAATATAATCAAGATTTAAAGTTGTTCACATTTAGAAATAACTATATCACAACAAAATATAAACCAAAACACTTCTAAAGTTTCTTATGTAAACAAAATAAAAACAAATGACAATTCTTTCGAGAATGGAGGAAGTGGCAAATCTATTAATTTATAAAAACAAACAAACCATCACGCCGTTTCTTCCTAAGGGTAGGCAGAGAGGATAGAACACCATATCACCCTGTTTTTGCTCACAGATCTTGCTTTCTCTACACTCTTACATCGTCTTATGCACGCGCGCCCTTCCTTCCGACTTTTGACATGTCTCCAAGACACCTATCGGACCTTTGAATTAGTAAAAATACATATCAAAGAAAACCTTCTCTTAGTTCAGCATTTGTTTCAGGAAGAAGAAAACTTGTTGAAATTCGGCGCTCCCCAAACACTAGATTTGGAGATGGAACCAATTGCCTTCAAACTTATGAATAATCGTCAGTCCCGGTTAGTTCAGATCCGAACTGAAATCTCACTTTTTTAGATAATCATACCCTCAATTTTAAATAGAGAATATAATACTTCACTTTAGTTAAGTTAGAATGTAAGTTTAAGTATACAATTGTAAAGTGCTCTTGAGGAGATTTTTCACAAAAATGGCGCAATATAAATCAGCCAAATATTATAATATTGCCCATCTTCAAATATTCATCGGATTTGGTCAAGCCATGACTTTCTTGGTCTTCCTCTAACTCAACATTCACATAGTTTTTTTTTAGCCGTCTTTTTGCCTACCGTTCGCTCTACATATTTAAACCAACGCAAAACTCCTTTCTTGATTTTGTCAATCTCAGCCTTACATGATGTGCAAATCTTAATATTTGTGCATATATCGTACAAACTCCTGGGAGATCGTGTTTCAGCCTAATTTCATTCCTGTTTTTTACAGTCCATACATCGCTCCCAGACAGCAGGGTTGGAACCAGGACTCCATTGTGAACAGCTTATTTTGCCTCTTCCGTCACAAATTTATTGGCCAACGTTGATTTGAGAGTACCGTTCGCTTTGTTCCCGGCACTCACCCTCCTTTTTTATCTTTCTCAGTCATTACATCCCAAGTTTTTATAATAAATCATTTTTTTTATTTATTTCTTGTGTTTTATAAACTTATACAAATAAAAGTTAAAGTTAAAATATAAGAAATAAAACGCTTATTTGAGTCTACTGAAAACTTAATTTTACTTTTACAAATATAAAAATAAATATTTCGTGACAATTGATTCGCCTTGTCAAGGCATTTTCAAACGAATGTGAAGATTAGATAGATTTAATATAGTTATATTATTCCCAACCGCCTTTGGTTAAAAGCATTCAAATTTAATTGAGCTTAATATATTTAATGTTTAAATGCCAAATATAAGATATTCCAAATATAAAGCAAATTTTTTAATAAGAATCACTGCGCATATAAATAGTGTAGCGAGAGATTTTTTTGAAAAATATTTGTCGATTAATAAACCCAGTACTTTATATAATCGGTAAACATATTATTTATATTCTTATGTATTACATTACTATTTATTTGTTTATTATTATAAATCAAACATTATTATTTATGTCTAAGTAACATATATTATTGGCACATATGTATACTTTATATCTGTCTAAGAACAATTATTGATTTTTACATTTGATTAACTAGGCATTTATAATTCAACGGTTTTAGTTTTTTTGTTATTGTTATATTAGTTAAGAACTACCCTTACTTTAAAAGATAAAATATATCTATCATAAAACAGGCTGAGCCTTGTTAAATGGAGACTATCCTAAACTGAGAACGCTCCGTTTTCATTTTCTATCAACTAGTTTTATAGACAAAAATGGAAATGGGCGGATCCTGTGGCCAGACAAGAAGTCGATAGGTGGACCCCCAAAGTACTGAGCTGGAGACCCTACAAAAGTAAAAGAAAAGTAGAGAGACCACAGAGGAGATGGACTGACGACGTCATCGAATTCATGAGCCATGGATGGAAACTGAGTGCCCAGGACAGAAAAACATGGAAAAATTTGGAAGAGGCCTATATCCAGCAGTGGAGAGAAACGGGCTGATAAGAAGAAGAAGAAGTTTTATATAAATCCCCTGTTATTAAATATGTCAATTTATATTATGCAATAAATTTATACAATAAATAAATTAACAGTCGGAAAGATCAGAATATATTTTTATATACATATAACATTTGTAATTTTATTTTTTTTAATAAAGGAAAATATATGAAAAATTAATCTTTTTACACATAAGCGACTATTCATACATATAACTTTTGATCGAATGGCCACTTTCCTATTTTGCTCTGGTTACATTGTGTGTTAAATTTAAGTTTGTTCGGTAATCAATTTAAAATGTTAGGTGATAAATATTTCTATTAGAGTTCTATTACTATGCTTATTACATAGTTTAGGTACTACCAAACCATCATTATACGTAAAGCGTGCATTATGGTTATGTTTAAGAGGAATTTTGAAAGCATTATTATTAAATTGTTCTAAAATTATGCAATTGAGTTTTAAGTGTTTTCTACAGAATAACATCATCACTTCTTTGTTCGTAAATCTCTGATTGTACGATTCTCTTTACTGTAGGGTACTGCAGATATTTGATCATTTTAATATTAGTTTAAATTGAATGTCCTCACTACTTTTTATTTGTTTTTTTATATTTTATCATATTATTGATTCTACTAATAAAGTATTAAAAAATAAAAAGGCAAAATAAAAAGTTACTAATAAAAAGTACTAACAAGAGTCCGCGATCGATCACAAAGTTTAAATATTTGACAATCTCATTAAATATTTTGATACATAAAAAAAACACTTGTACTCCTCTACAAATTCAGAGTTCACAATTACATGGCTTAGAAATACCATCAAATACTAATAAAGCTGCCATCGCGCCATTTCCTGATAGAAGTAGGAAGAGACGATGGATTGCCACACACGTCTATCCTGGCATACATTCCTGGCATCTTCCACATTAGTACATTTTGTCACACATGCCCTTTGGTTCTGTCTGCTTTTGACACTATCGGACTTAAGATTTTGGTTTATCTGATAATGCCACGTTTTCCTTGATTGCCCTCGTTCTACAGTTTATTCTGTTTTATCATTATTTTTTCATCCATTCGTTCTACGTGACCAAATTATCTCAGTGACCCTTTTTTAATCTCATCAACAGAAGAAATTTTTTATTTAATAAAATAAACAAAAGAAATAAAAAGTGCAGTCAGAAAGTGCAGTAAGAAAGATGGAAAAAATTATGTTTATAATTAATTTCTTTGTACCACTGATTGAAAAAACCGTGTTACAATAATGATACATAAAACTTTTGTAAGGTATATGTTGTACTGAAAATAATTCAGTACTTATTTAAAATAAAATAAACAAATTATTGTATGAAGTCACTCCCCATTATGTACACAAGAATTGTTATTTTCTTTTACGTAATGGGAAACGTATTTTGTTAATAAATATATTAAATTTGACTGAGGAACTTCAGCCCTACGGAAAATTGGATATTTTAAATATTTTTTTATGTAAAAATTGGTTAAAACTGTTAAAATTGGAGCATTAAATTGTAACGCAAATTTTCCTGAAAATGTAGAAATTAAAAAAATAAAAGATTTTAATAAAAATGAACTATTTTACTGATGTCACTGGTTTATATGAATCATTCAATTGTAATAAAGTTATAAAAAAATCCAGTTTGCTTGCCCTCAATGAACCAATGGGCAGAACTGATCTAGAATGAGGGAAAGGGAACCTCTGATGTCACAAGCGGAGTTATTTCAGAAATAAAAACCCTTAAATCATAGTGCTGATAATATCTACGAAGTAGGAAAATCGATTTTTTTTTTACCAAGTTTAATAGTCAATTGACAAAAAAAAAAAAAATTATACTCATTTAGTTGTAATGTTACACAGATTATTTTTAACCTGTCTCAAATTTGGACTCTCGCCTGATTTCATTAGTTGTAACCCTGCCATACATTGATTTCCCACACGTTCGTCTAAGAGATCACATATTGACCGCATTTACTCTATTTTCATCCTTTTTCTGCCATAAACAAGTCTTACTTTTTTACACAAGTGTTGGGACTAAAACTAACTTTGATTGACATATTTTATTATATTTTATTTTATTTTATTTGGGAAATCAACAGTTCTACATACATATTTTAGTAAACAAACAGATATAGTGTATAAACTCAGAATTAATAACAGATTTCCACATAGTTTACAAAGTTAGTAAAGAAAATATATTACATATCAAATAAATACATACAATTTAGACATTTAAAAATGTTATTTTCATGTACTTAATAATCAAAAATTTTTAAAATATTTATTTTAAGAACATTAAATTACTGTAAATTGGGCGGGATAAGGACAAAGATGCTTGAAGAGAGGATAAGGAGGGGAGGGGAGATGCACATATTTATAATATCTACTAAGTTACATAATACATTTTTAGTGTAAATTTTAAATCTGACCGAGTGATGTTTGTGTAATCTATATTTTTAAATTTTGTATTGCACATTGAAAAAGTCCTACGAAAAAAAGCATTTTTAACACACGATATTATTCGAATATACACATATTTACCCACAAACATATTTATACCTCTGCGCATTCACGTTCGAGTACATACATACATAAAGTACATACAATTTAATAAATATAGGCGAAACTTTATTATAAGTATTTTATTTTTTCATTCATTTTTATTTTATTATATGTCATACTTTAAAACGATATTGGTTATTAATCAAAATTAATAAGTAAACAATTTAACAACGCTTAGTTAAAGCAATTTTTCATAAAACATATTACTTTTTTCCATGTCTTGTGCAGTAATGAAAAATAAATTTCTTTGAAATACAATTTCAAGAGCGAACAACAAAGAATTTTTTCACAAAACAAAATCATAATTACTTGATAGAAAAATCTAACTCCGCCCTGTTGTAGTAAAAATTGGCTGTTGTATTTGGTATGGTTTGAAAATTTTATAAACATGAATAATTAGATTTCGTTTGATCATAATCAAGAAACATGCTTTTTGAAACGTGCATTCTTTGCATTCTAAACCATAAATTATATGCAAATGAAATTATGGACAGTGAGATTTCGAGACCCACCCCAAAACACGCACCATTAAAATTAAATAATACCAAATTATAAAACATCCCCCCCCCCCCTATTTGCGCGAAGGGTTACCCACAAGTTATTAGAATTGTATGATCGAGGCTAAGAGATATATTTTTACTTGGTAATCAACCCACGACAATTTAATTTATTTTTATCGAGGAGATCAACCCTTCTTCGAATCGAATCGTAATAAACCCCTTTGAAATTTTCACTCACAAACTTAAATGTTTTGAATACTAAAGCTTAACAAAAAATCAATAAATTATTTTGATCTCCCCAGTTTTCGAAACCAAAATTTTCATGCATGAGTTAAGCACCTTAGCCATTAAGAGTGGGCTTTAAGGCAAATATACCGTGGGTAGGTATACTGGCAAAAAACTTTTACTCAAAAATACGTCCTTTTGACTTAATGATGCAGTTTTGTAAAGTTTTTAACGTTCTACAAACTGGCAAAATACACTAAGTCATATTAGATTTCATAAATTTGTAACTTTATAAATAAATTTATGGTGATTTCGGGTATTTTATTCTGGCTAAAAGCTTTGAAAACTTAATATCTTCTTAATATAAAATTAAGATACGGAAAAATTAAAAACACGTACTTAAATGATCACTAAACATCTTACTTTATTTAAATAAGACATAAAAGAGTAAAATTGGAAAAAAAACTTAAATGCTTGAATTCTCAAAACAAGTTTTTGCCAGTATACCCACGATATTAATTTGAAGATCAAAGTGAATATAATGTATTCTATGAAAATGATGAAATGATATGTGTGCATTGTTAGAAAATTGAACCCTCTATATACGGGGGATTATATTACCCAATCAGTGAAGTCTCAGCCCTATAATCCTGGATACAATGCACAACTCCTTTCACAGCAGCGTATAATTTGAATTTTATCAGAGATTTGTATTTGCATGACCAAGTGGAATTAATTAAAGGAGTTAGTTGGTTCGCCTACGATATTTCGTACAACGCGTCACCATTTCAAGGTTTAATTTTGATTCAAATAGCTGTTTTTTTCTGCTTAATAAACATAATCCCTTCAAAGGGAACATTTTATTTCTATATCTTCAATACGAATGCTTGTTAAACAAAGGAAAACAAACACTATTTTGAACAAAGAGACTTGTAATACCTCTTCGTTAAGGTCTAAAATTTGCTTCCATTGTCCACGAAAACAATAAGTCAGTCGATATTTTGAGTTTGTCTAAATGTTTGAAGAAAAATACTGCATTAATTAATTAACAATATATTTACAACAGGTAGTAAAAAGTTTTTTTTTTGAGGAAAGAATACGTAATCTAGACGAATAGGCTCAGAAACCAACTCTCAAAATGACAGTTTCTGATTTTGCTGACTTTTCACTAAGTTTTGCCAGGAGAAAAACAGAAAGCAGAATTTTTCAGTTCTGGTCCCCGATTACAATGGGAAGTTAACAGAGTTACCGTTGACTGTATTTAAAGAAAAACCGATATGTTTGTACGAAAATGAGTTTATTTTCATGAACATTAAAAAGATCTTTGTCAGTTACCTATAATCAAACATCTTGAGAAGAAAAAATTGTAAGCATTTTTTGCTTTTCATACAGAAAATTTTATTTTACTTTGTAGATAAAATTGGAGATTAATGTTGACTTCTTGTAATCAAGGCCCTGGGCCTCGATTTTGGATAAGTACATCGATATAAAACGAGGGGAAGAGTACGTCACGGTACACATATCTACGCATTGAAATGATATAGCTTCAGTATGACGTCATTGTTGAAGATAAAAGTTCATTGACCGACTACTAAGATACTCTACCAATCCCCCCACAATCAAGTTTCGATGTTTGTACTTCGGTTTAGTTTATACTGACGGGTCGAGAACCCCTCCATACGATTATCTATTTATTAAAAGTGTAAAAAATTTTGTTCCACCGGGTAATTTTTCCTTTAATTACGATTTGCTTCAATTTTTAATCGTTGTGTGGTTGGTCCTTTTTTTAAAAAAGCTTAATCAAAATATTAGAGAGAAATTAGTAAATTTTGAAACAAGTTTCAGTTTTCGAAACAAATAGCTAGATGTAAAAAATAATTTCGCTGGATTCTGTCCTATTAACACATAAAAGTATCTAGGCTAAACAAAGTTGACACTTTAAAAAAATAATAAGTTATTTATTTTTTTTTGTCTGTTTTACTATTTTCCAAAGTTTACGTATCGAGACGTTAAAGGAGACGGCTTTGTAGTCGCTCCGTAGATAAATACATACGATCGTTAAGCATATCGTCTTGGCAAGTGTCAAAAGTATTTTAAAACCTTGTTCAAGCGAGCATTTTTTGCTTGGATTGGGATTTTTTGGAGTTTATAAGTACTTTAAAGTGAGCAATTTTAATTACAAAAGCCTTTTTAAAATATAAATGAGAACTATTTTAAATATGAATGAAGTAAGGAATGCGGACTAATTTTTGCGGTCATTCATTGGTTTCTTTTGATCATGCAATGTCGAGACAAGTACTTAGAACATACCGAGAAAGATACAGAAAGTCCAGAAGTTAAGTTTATCGCCTCTATATGTACAGATAAAGATACTGTTTATAATTAGGGCCCTAAAAAGATCGCTATTTAACTGTACCCACAGGTAAGGTAACAAAAATGATTTCAGGAAGCTGCAGCGTGTAGGATGCAAACTTACATACATTTTGACGAAACACGGTGAATTCACAAGTTTCCTGCACATATTCAAGATATCTGAGATCAACGCCTGCCCATGCAATGATGTTACCCTCTAAAATGTCTTCCATCTGTTGATGCAGTGCGCCTTTTTCAGTTTACTGATAATGCAACTGGAGGGGCGATGCAAAAGTATAAACGAGGGTTAATACAATACTCACATAGTTATTAGTCATAAGAACTTGTCAAGAAAGGTAACATTATACATGATAGATATAGACAAGGCAAAAAAAGATATCAATGATAACAGGGCACTAAATTCCGAACACTCTTCAAGTGGATCGGAAGGTTTGTTGACAGACGATAACAGTCCGCCTTTTCCTTGCAAGTTTTCTGTGGTTTCCTCGTCACTAGAGCGAATGTAAAGAAACTCCTTAAATAGGCCACATCCGAAACATCCTAACCGATTTTTACGTATTATAAACTTATCAAATAAATTATTATTTTTTTCTTTGAAGTAAATATAAACCTCTTTTATCAAAGTGCTTAAAAAAAACAAGGTAAAAAATAATGATAATGGAAGTAATCTAGCCTATCTAACAACATTTTTTGGCCTTACATAAAACATTTTTGAGAAAAAAATCACTTAAATTTACACGTGGTAAATGTGTATTGATGCAATTGCGAGGAAGATCGATAAAAAAAATGAAAATACCAAATCCAACTAATACTTAAAGGGTGGAAAAGACAAAAGTTGAAATAATCTTCGAGCGAGCATGAGATGTTATTAAGTGTTTTATTTTATCTGCCTTTGCTTACTGGGAAACGGCGCGATGGTTTATTTATTTAATTTGCGACTTGTTATAAGTGCGTGATCACTTTGCTACATTTTTCGGTTCTATACTTCATCGAAATCTGTTTCAGCATTTTTTGATCTTTGTAATTTTCTGCGTGGAAAAATCTAGTGGGCGTTGATACTTTAACAGCGTAAATATATCTTAAATTTCGCAAGTGTAGACAATATAACAAGTTACACAAAGACATTGCAAGAAACATTTATGTCTTTAGAGACTCGTTAAGCGTTTTCAAGAAAAAGGTTTTTCAGGAAATTATTGTTGTCAATATTTTTTTGTAAACACCAGCTTTTTGCCTTTATTTACTTTTTTAGCACATTCTGTGACCATAAAGGGTTTGAGGAAAGTAGGGCATGGCGGAGTAGGGAAGGGAAATGGAGCCCCACGATAAAAACCAAAATTAGTCAAGTAGTTGCAAGCTCATCACGTCATTTTATTATCTCTTCAGACCTCATGTCAGTAACGCAATCACAGTAGAGATAAGTGTACGTTTCTAGACGTTACGATACTAAACATGTTTTTTTTACAAATTTGATCTTATTCTACCAAGTTTTACTACTTGGGACATAAAATAAAAAATATCGTGATAAAAATTGGTTTATGGACGCTACACAAGCTCTAGCCTTTAGATTTTAAGGTAAGATCATCAATTATTAAAAGAGTAATTGTATTTTATAATAAAAAAAAAATTCAAACAAACATAGCAAAAGGGGCAAGATGGAATACCCGAGACCCCATCTTGCCTCATCGCTTGGACCGTCAGCATGAGCAATTTTAGTAACTGTGTTTGTTATCAAAAATGTTTTGATTTTATCCGAATTTTTGTTGACAAGAGCTGGATTCAACCCCTTGGAGAGCTGTAAATATTAAGATAAGTTAATTATCTTCACAAACGTCAACAGATAGAATAGTCAAAGGAATAAAGATGTTCAAATATAGGCAAAATGGTAAATGCTACATAATATGTAAAGTGGCTATTTAAACCAGCTAAAGATAGGTCATTTTTATGTTCAAGTCGCTGAATATGGTCCGGAATTACATTTGAAAGACTGAGAAGGGAACCTGATCAAAAGAATGCATGAAAAAAACACCCTAAGTCTATCAAGATAATTACTACTTTTCTTAGTTGATTAATTTCATAGGTTTTAATTGTTTCTTTTTGATATTATGTCATATGATTCTTATGTTAAAGACCAAAGTGTACGTCAGAAAATATTTTTTAATAATTTATGGAATAAAATGTGTTTTATTGACGTTTAACCTTAATTAAAGGCGCGCTCCATCTCGCCCTACCTTCCTCAACTTGTCCAGTTATATTTTGATGATATTTAAATATAAGTTACCGATTGAAAATACTTGGTACATTTTATTTGATTTATTGAACCAATAAGCGCTTTCTCCTTCTAATGGGCATCTTCAAACTAGTTAATATTATACAGTGTAAGGATAATTCATATAAAATTAGAAAGGTAAGGTAAGAAAATTAAAAAGTAAAAAGGTAAAATAAATAAGTTGAAGTGTACTTAGTATTTTTAATCAGTAACTTTTATTTAAATATAATTCGTTGTATCATCATTATGGAATTCCATCAAGAATTGTCAATAAATAACTTATATCAAACTTTCTTTTGTGTATATCTACGTGAGTGTTGCTAGTTATCAAAAAAAAAATGCCAATAAATGATCTTTATATTTTTTATAATATATTTTTGATAGTTCTTCAGAATCAATCTCCATTAGAACTAACCCTGTACGTATTTTATAGCGATGATCTAGTCTCCGTCTCACCACGCGCCGTGATGTTAAGAGCTCGTAGACAAATTTGTAGAATATTCTAGTAACCTTACCGAGCCGCAGGTAGTAAATTAAGATTGAGCATCATTTATCTATCATCCCTTACGTACGCACCTCACACTTTAATTACATACCTGGTTCCAGCCACTGAATAAATTAAAGGAGCTGTGTAAAACTTCCCTCGCTAAACAATGGCACATTTCGGAAAGATCGTACACATTCGCAGAGCACGGTAAATAACAAGGGGAAATCGGTTTTTTATTGTTTAATGATTTTTTTAAGGCAAGAAAATGCACTTACCGATCGTGATCTAGTGGTGGGCGTTTTTGCCTTCAATGCAAAAGGTCTCAGGTTTTATTGCCAAGATGATGGGAATACAATATGTATTTAAATTCTGGAATATTTTATAGTCCTTGTACAGGCACCTAAAGCGTAAGACTAATCATCTTACTTTCATGTCAATATTTGAGTTTGTTCAAATGTTCGTAGACAAAATACTGGATTTTACCCCCTCGGGAGTCATGAGTATAACAAATAAAAACAGAGATGGAGAATACCTTAAATAAAGGGAATATGGATTAATTCCGTCAGATGAATCTCTTCACAACAATAAAGGTTTCAGCTCTTTAACTTCACTAAAATCGACAAATTGAAGAATAACTAGTTACTCTAAGACGAATTAATTTCAGTATTAGTATACAAACATTTGTTTTAATATTTACGCAATTTTTAACATTGGTGTGAAATGTTTAAGCATCGTTTAATAAAAAATCATATGTCACAAAAAGGTCATCCAAAAACACAGAAAATACGAAAATATCACATAAAACGAATACTGATTAAAATATATGAAAGGGACTAGAAATAATTAATTGTATTTTCAAAATCAATATGGACTTTGTGGAGAAATGTTTTCATACATAAATGAAAAATATAAATTTAATAAAAATACGTTGATATAAAAATACGACGTGTTCAGCCTTGTGTGTTTTGGCTTTAAGATTCATGATCTTGTTTTTAACAAAATTCAATGGCCAGAAACAAATAAAAATGAATCGTGACGTATAAGGGGCCGGGCCAATGGAATGACCGTTTTTGCCGGAATACAAAATTACAAGCTTAAATGTATTTTTTATGCTACTTATAATTAGCAAAAAATTAGAATTACTTGTTTACAAACCTCTGTACTAATAAGCCTTCACGTTGTGATAGCCTTGTATGTGTATGTATCAGTGGCGAACGGTGACTTTTTTTTTAGGTAAGCTTTATTTTTTTTCATAATTTGTACCTGCATGTACATACATACATATAAGTAATCTCGCAAATGAGTGGAGGCGTATAAAAAAAAGTATATACAGGTACCCGAATTCTTTTTCTATGGTTTTGTGTAAAAACAACTTCATCTCTCCATCTCCAGTTTCACCTGCTGGCAACAGAAGACCCAATACCTACTTATTTTTAATCAAAATAATTTTAACCAATAACCCAACAAACAAACAACAATTAATAACTTTGCGTAATATGTAGGTATATTCTCCATTATTTTAAGACAGTACGTGTATGCAAAAGTTTTAAAAAAAAATATATGTTAAAAAATAAGGATAATAAAATAAGTTTATTCATAATTCGTTTTTGTTTGGCACTGATTAAAAACACCGAATATTTGTTTGTAATTTACATTTTATACTGCAAATATTTAGGTACTAAAATATATACTTTCTTTTATAGTAATATTAATATAATACTATAAAAGAAAGTAAACATTTTATTGGAAGACGTCACTCCCATTATGCACACAATTTTTTTTTTTTTTTTACGATATATATTTTTTTTCTGAAAAATTAAAAAAAAAAACAATAAGATTAGATTTAAATTTATTTATTTATGCCAAAACACATAATTTTAACTTTACATATTTCATTACATAACATAACATAACGATAACATTCATTAGAAATATTCGCAATAATATTGCAACAAAAATGTCACTTGACCGTCGTGCGCCGCGCCGGCCGTCAACTTCGTGTTCTTCTAAAATGAGAATGAATAATGCAAGAAATTGACGACACCGAGCGAGGCGCTACTAGCTAAAACGCGCGGACTAAAAAACTGGCGTCATATGTCAACAGAATACTATCAAACGAAAATGGTCTTTAGGAAATAATGCTCGAAATGCTCTTCTCCAAATAAAGAAGCTTGAAATAATATCTGTAATCTGCAAGTGAACTTAGCAAGGAAAATATACGCACTGGGTTTTTGAATGTTGAAATACAGTTTACATTTTGTATTGAAAAATAAGCTGCAATAATCGGAACCGGGCAATGCGCTGGGTGCGCATTTAGCAGCTTATATTTATTTTTTGAGGAAGGTATAAACAGTGACGTTAATTAATAAATAAATATAGATTATTTTATTTATTCTCCTATAATTAAAATTACTATAAAATATTATTATTGGTAGTGAAATATAATGGTAAGCTGTGAATAATCGATTATATGGACGGTTTGCCCCTGGTATGTTTATACCTTTTCTGGTAGTTGCATTTGTGCCATGTAGACTAATAAAAATTAATCATCAAATAATGTTTTTTGTTTGTGAAAACATTTTTTAGTGATTATTTGTTGTAATTATTGTTTCTGGTGAGTCCTGTAAAAAAAAAAAAAATGTCAAAAATGTCTTAAAATAACTAAAATGTAATATTGTTTGTACATAATAAATAAAATAAAAAAAAAAATATAAAAAAAATAACAGCTTTTCTGCATTAAAATGCTTGTTTGTCCAAGAAATAAAATAAAATAAGGGAAATCAAAATGAAAATATTTCAGTGAATTGTAAAAGCCAATAATTAATAATTATAAACACAATGCACATTAACGTACTCGGATGTATCACATATTTATTTAAAAACAGCGATGTTAAAATATAGTTATGATTAAAATTTGTTCTGGTTTCCGACTTATAATAGATACTGATTCATAAATATCTTATCTTTAACGATTAATGCTATAATAATGGTAATAAATTGATTGGTTTTGGGTAAACTTATTCAATGGACGAAGTTTGTATTCAATATAAAATTATCTACTGCCGTTTTCAGTACGCAGAACTCCATTTTCATACAACACAACCCTTAAATACATGCATTCACTCTAGTAGATGTAAACAGCATTTTGTATTACATGTTGTTTTAAACAAACAATTTGAAATTTGTGGTATTTTAAATATTCGTGTATCTTTTATTATTTCGAGATTATTTAACGTTTACTTTTAAAGAACTCTGAATTTTTAACTGATAGGACATTGTCAAAATTCATGAAACATGTGTTTGTATCTTACAATATTTATTTATTTATTTATATACACGGCAAATAGTGCATTTTACAATACAAAAAATCACAGTGTGAACATATCTACAATTTATATAATAAACAGTAGATACACAAAAAAAAAACATAAAAAAATTATATGTGCATATCATAACAAAGTGTTTTTATACGATAATAACGTTGACATATTGTGTAAAAAATAGCTCACTAAACAGCATATAAAAAATAAAAAGCAAGAATTTTTTTTTTTTGAAATGGCAGGTAGGCTTATCTTTAATTGAACAAAAAAAATACACAACATAAATTTACCAAGGTAAAGAGGTTTTTTTATATTTTTTTAAAGTTAAAAACAACAATATAAAAAAAGAATGAAATATTCACAATCATATACAAAAAGTAGAAAAAATAAAATAGAAAATGAAGGCAAAATAAAATTCTAAATAAATATGGAAAGTAAATAAGTATAACCTAACAAATGTAAGTAACCGTTCCCCATCTTTGAAATAATATAAAATAGTAGATTTACATTAACTTTACTTTATGTTAAAAATATCAGCAACGTCAATTGCCAAGTACATTGAGTCGATTCAGAATAGTGTTATATTAATATACTGTTAACGAATTGTTGTAACCAAACGGAGGTACTTGACGAGTCATTCATCTAGGTACCTTGAAGTTGATGATTGCTAATAGTTTTATATTTATGTTTATATAATATGACTAGTGATATATATTTTTTTAATTGACTCCAATATAAAAATGGCGCCTAAATGTATGCAATATGCATAACAATGACCCCTCTCTTTTGTATTATTTTTTTATTTATTTTCTTTTATTTGGAACTTATACTTTACATTTTCATAGTTTTAGAGTTTACGAAATAAGGTTTTATTCTAATAGACCAGTGAAGTTTTATATTACATCCTCAGGTTATCAATTCACAATTTTGATTGTTTCTAGTACAATAATGAGCAAAAAAACACTCATTAGATTATAATTAAATGCATTCAAAATACAAAATTAAAAACGTCCTCAAATCAATAACAAAAAAAACAATGTTTAAAGCAACTAAAAAAACAACGGGTTGAAAAGTTAATTAAAAATCTAAAAACATACTGAAAGTAATGAAAAAACAATAATTTAAATGAAAGTTTATTACTGCAACTCATATGATCTTGAACGAGTACAGATGAAGTATTTAAGATGTATTTTATTTAAATATATCTATAGGTCTACCCGTGTCAGAAATAAATTATAAATCCCTGATGACTGCTTTAAATTTACCATTACTGTCAAGCAGGAGGACAATAAATGACCTATTGGTTATTTATAAATTATTAAATAGATTGCCCCGAACTGCTAATTTAACAAACTTTCGTATTCCACATAGACCAAAAAGACTTAATTTTTTGTTTTACAGTCATCATTACGGTACTAATTATTCATAGAATTCACCGATTATTTGTATGCAGTGACTTAAAAATGAATACAGAGATGATTTAGATTTATTTTATACCACGCCGCTGATGATCAAGTCCTGTGTTTTGAAAAAGAATTACCAATTAAAAATTCAAATAATGATTAGTTCTTCAATTTTTTTTTTTAATTTTATTAATCTTTCTTTGATAAATGTCAATATTACTATTTGGTACAAATGTAATATTTCTCTTTTATATATAAATACTGTTTACTATTGTATACTTTTCTCTATGTTTTTGTTCTTTTTTTAATAGTATGTTATTTTTTGTTGTATTTTTTCACTGCTTTTATTGTTATTATGTAAAAGGTTCATGGAACCGTAAATAAATAAATTAATTAATAAATATTAGAATATTGAGAAAAAACATTCACAATACATGTGTTTTTTTTTAGTTAATAAATAATTGTATTTTTAAATTGAATGATAAAAGTACAATTATTTATAGGAATTAAAAAAAAAAAACAGATAAGAAGAAATCTTTAGCATATCGACTCATTTTAAAATCCTTCTAGAGCTTAATCATGTATTTATGATAATATTTCGATAATCCAGAAATTTCTGAAATGTTTCTGAGAAGAACATTTCAAAGCATTGCTATTTACAGGCCTAATAAGCTACCATTTTGTAAAAAATTGTAAATCTCACATCAAAAAACTCACATTATGCACATGTAAAATTTTATTAAGTGATGCTTTTACTGACCATTTAATATGATTCAATCCCCTTTTTCATATAACACACATTAGTAAGTAAGTCTTAAGATTTATTTTTACGTGGTACTTCTTTTGTTTGACAAACAAAATACGTTTATAATTTCATTTCTTATTTGTTAGCCTTCAGAAAATTTGGTTATAATTTATGTTTTCAATTCTTTGGCGTCTACTAGATAGCTTTTATCCTGTAAATCTTAATGTCAGGCATAAAGTAAATAACAATAAAGAGTTTTATCTCAAAGTGTAAATAAATAAACTCCCTACCTCTGTCTGAATAATAATTAAAACATTTGAATAAAATGAATAATTGTGCCATCTTTTATTTATGAAGCAACCTCGCTTTTACATAGGAGAAAAAAAATTGTATGATTACAGGAGATGAATAATTAGAGATACGAAAGAGACTACCGTGACGAACAATTGTATTGAAACTGGCTATAATTTGTTTTGTTTTAATCCTTGAGAGGTCCTGTTTAAATAGGAATGGAAATCGTTAAATAGAGTGAGAAGCTTTGTACATAAAATAGAGGAAAATACTTCCACTCACGTGATCGGAATATTGAATTCCAGTGGTTTGTATCATTTTCCGTATCAGCAAACAACATGGTTCTCAAATAAAATGATTTTACCGTATCTGGTGAGCCAGTGGCAGTATTCTGACCATTATTTTATGGTTGTTTTGGATTTGCGCTGCTTTGGTTTCAGCCATTTCAAAATACTTCGTACAATCCAATATCTGAAATAAACCCATTTTAATATGAACATTAAAATTATATTATTGATTGAATCAGCGTTAACTTTTTGGAATGACATGATTAAATATAACATTAATGAGACACTTTGTTTTAGACCCCTTGAGTTAAATTTAAAGAACTAAGAGAAAGCACAAATCTTTCCGTTTACAGGCTATGTTATAAACTAATCATAAATATAAGAAAAATCTAGGTACTGATAAGGGTGAATTTATTTTTATTTGTACTTTATTACATGTATATCGATAGACCTGTGCTTTTTTAAAATAATGGTGCTTTCAAATAAACTTAACTGGTCTTGAACAAAGTGCTTTATGAATTAAAAATATAACATGATGATTGTAAATGTGTATATTATTTTTTGGGGATCCCTTGATGTTGGATTCGTTCCAACGTTTTGCTCCGCCTACTGGTGACTTGGATACAGTTCACATTACCAGTATATAAACACTTTTTTCTACAAAAAAAGTAGTTAACCCTCAAGATGTTTCCTGTAATGTTGGCAGAAACTTTATAACGAATCCAACTAACACAGGATGGTAATTCTAAGAAGATACATATTGACTTCAGTGACCGTGAAAATTTACTACTATCATAATCACATCATTCCCGTAGGGGAAGGCAGAGGATGAACCGCCACATACTTCTATCCTGAAATACATTCCTAACTTCTTCCGCATTCATACATCTAGTCATACATGTCTTTCGATTTTTAAATCTTTATACACATCACACAGTTCATTTATCCTCTTATCCATTCCTCCTCGTATATTCTAAACGCCTATGTGGCATTTCATCCCCCTTTTTAACACCCCCCCGAAAAAGGCAACATGATGGGAGTAAGCCTTATCGATGCCTACAGGGATCCTCTTTTTCTCCAGCACACTATCTTTGTACTAATGCGTGTAGATATTTGGTCAATTTTTATTTCCTAAAAAATATTAATGTTTATTTTTATTTTATTTTACATTGACAATATTATAATATACCAGAAAAATGTTCATAAACCCCTAATTTTCTCAAATTGAACGGTTTGGATAGGTAGAAAAAAAATGTTTTAAGGCAATATTCTCGCCCTTATGCATATGTATCTAAACTTTCAATAAATATAATAAGAATAAAAAATAAATAATTCTCAATTCACTTAACCAAATACTACGCACCTATAATAAATTTTGTTTACAATGTTTACACTTATATAAAACATATTTTTTTCTTATTCTGACAAATCTTTATTTAACAGTACTTGCTTGTTGCTGTCCAATTCAACATTATTTTAGAAAACCTTAATGCGTGCCCTTTCCCTAGATGGAGCATATGGAGTCCACAAAACTTTTCCTTCATCTCTGTTGAAATATTTAAATTAATTTAAGTGTTTTACCACGAAATTGATGCTTTGAGTGTTAATATTAATGGTTTAATGACAGGTCACAAGCCCTGTAAAATGCTTAGATTTCTAAATTCCCTAAAAAAAATTCCCTCTCTGTTGCAATAAATTTAGGTCTAAAAGACTCCCTAGGGAGAAAATCTAGCCTATCAACAAACATAACATTATTAACATATTTTATTTTAAAACAAAGATGTCAGTCTCAAAGGTGTCGCAAAAGCGATAAAACTGATAACTGGTTATTACAAATTTCTGTATTTGAGTACCACTTATCATGTACTTTTTAAAAATAAATCTTAAATAAATATGACGCATAGAAAATTATTTAAGTGTACAAACATGTACAGTTTTATTGCAGTCTATCTCATTTTTAAGTTGAATCAGGTTTAAAAAAAACGGTAATGCTAACATTATTGTAAATTTTCCGTATTTCATTTTGTTTTATAAATTGAAAATGATATAATTCTTTTTGAATACTGATTACATGAGGAATGAATGAATCTTCGTACAGAAAGTTTATAATAGGGATTTTGACGCCACTTGTAATTGGATTATGGTTACAGCAGGTGGCAACAATTTTGCTTACATATTATGTTGTACAATTTAATATATTACATCAAATAATTTCCACACACAGAATACACATTATAGCGGTATGTTGTGATTTGGGGTCCTAATTACGCAAACCTTCGTTAGTTGGTAAACTTTGTGGTCGAGAAACAAAGCGTATCTGTTAGGATAACTCGAAGAAAGTATTTATTTCTTTTGATTATATACGAGTATAAATCTCTTCAAAGAATTCAGAGTACTGAATATTATTCAACAGCATATATTGAGAACGGTAGTGGTTACACACATAAATAGAGACATTTACCCAAGCGTCAACCACAACCATAATACAAAATACTCTAATAGGGATCTGATACTAAGTGAAGGGGTCAACACTGTTCTGGCATCGAGACAACACTATTACGTAGGCAAAAGGGTCCATAACCGTTTGCCAGAACGTGGAAAGACGGGAGTGTTGTCAAGTTACGGAAGGTGTTGACCTCGCTCTTTCATGACATTGGTCGTAGGGAGTCAGAAAACTTGATGCATGCCACGAATTTGAGAACCTTACTGGATGTCAAAAATGAAATATAAAAAATAATTTTTAAAATATATATTTATAGATGACAACCATGAAGTTTCACAAAAATAAATTGTCTATGTTTTTATGAATGTATGTATGTGTATGCGCATGGGCGTATGTACGTGTGTGTGTATGTACATGTGTATACATGTGTATATATATGTGTGTATATATGTGTAGGTCTGTATGTATATGAATCAAAATGTGTATCCGAATAAGTTTATATTTTGTTTGTCTGTGCTCTATATCAATTTGTTAACTATTATAATATATTAAAATGTAATTGCCTAGCTTGGAACGGGGTATGTACCCTTGTTAGCTGGGCAAAGTGAAAATGGAATTGTGTTTTGATAAAGAGTGTGAATAAATAAATAAATAAAATCGTTCTTCTTTTTTCTAAGTAATATTCAAATAACTAGTTTCCTCGTGTGTGTTAATTTGAAAGGTGACTCAATATATACAATACATGTAAGCTAGCTATATAGTGCATATTTTTATTTCCGAAAAAATAACAAAACAATTAAAAGTACATAATAAAAAATAAAAAATAAAAGGGAAAGATCACATTCTATGAAAATCGATAAGAATATAGGAAACGGATTGAAAATAATTAATTGTATTTTCAAAATCAATTTGAATATAGGGGAGAAATGGTTTCATATATAACTTTTAAAAGTGCTGGCGAGCTCATACTAATGAGTTATTATAACTAAATTTTTTTCTGTACCGTATTTTATAGACCTTTTTTATTTTAAAATGTCAAATTTGGACCTTCGCAAAACATTGTTGAATTTACTAACTGGTAAAAGAAGTATGAAAATTGTTTTTAGGCGTTGCCTAGTGGGTTAATTGTTTCAGCTGGACGAATCTCACACATATGATAAACATGACAGCTCTTTTACTTTACAAAAGTCAACAGACGAAAGAGTTGGAGAAATGTACATGCCTTAACATACGCAGAATTCTGAATGTTACCCAATGTGTAAAGTAGCCACTTAAACCAGCCAATGACAAGTAATAAGCCCTGAAAATGCATAGACTTCTATATTCCCTTCTCAATAATATTCTCCTCTCCGTTGCAACAAATTAAGAATATTAGAGCCAATAAAATGAATCCGTGGTGTAATGTCAGCGCGTTTGCTTACCATGCAAAAGGTCTCGGGTTCGATTCCCGACATGGTTGATATGAAATGTTGACATAAAACGGTATTTTTACATTTTGATTTTTCTTCGTCCCCGAACTGGTACCTGAAGCGTTAGACTGATCATCTTACCTTCGTGTAAAAAAAATGATCAAGATACGCTGCAATAGATATACCATTGCAGTGCTCTTTGCACCATTAAATGCGGAAAGGGAACGATGATGATTATGAAAAAAAGTCTACTTTCATCTTACTCATATACAAATGGATTAAAAGCAAAACCGCCGCAGTCCATCCAGTTTACTTTTTTAATGTTTAATGTGCTTATTCAACTTAAAATAAATAGTCTTTTTGATATCTGTTGTACCACGCCCAAGTTGCAAATTGTACTAAAAATACTATTTATTTTTGCTTCTGTTTTTGTTAGCCTTTCCAAAAACATTGATCATGGAGTGATGGTTATACTTTTATCTCCCTCAGATAATATTTAAGAAAACAGTTTACATAATTGTATTTGTGCAATGTCTGTAGTCATACGTGTGTATGTGAATTAGGTGTATGTTCGTGTGTGAATAAAAAAATTATGAATAAATTAATTAATAGAAAGTGTGAGGGTGCGTGTGTGTGGGTGTATAACTAAAAATAGTATAAAACAAAACGTGTATTTTTATCAAAAAGTAATGAGAGAGTTTGCATGAGAGAGCTTGTTGGGAGGTTTAGTAGTCGAAAAATTAAATTTAAACCTACTATCAAATTATTAAAAAATAAAAAAAAGATAAATAATGTTATGATGCTTTGGTTGTATTTTCAAAAAAGATGATAAATTTCACAACCTTGTTCTGAAAAAAATATTGTATTTTAAAATGAAATTGATTGATGCATGTTGAATAAATAATAAATAATTGCAACGAGTCCCATATAATATGGTAGGTACCTTTAAAATGCAGTGCAGGTGATGTCATATCAACAATAAACGAGGTAGGCAGAACAATACGCGTACGTTGTTACAAAATTAATATACACATGCATATTATATGCACCTACATAATATAAAAAATAAAAAAAAACATGTTAGTTTGATATACGAGTAAATGATTCGAACATCAGGTTATGGACAATATCCGTTATTGAAAGTAATAAAATTTATGAAGGAAAAGATTACCTAATATCATTCTTTCTACTTTCACCCCCCACGTGGAGCACAAAGTCACATTCAGTCTCCTCCAGTGATGCCTGTCCCGCGCCAGTTTTCTTTCTTCGTCCCAAGAGCGTCCAGCTGTATATTTAGGCAGTATCAGTGGCATTGCAATGGTTTGTTTTTGCATTACATGTATTATTTTACTGTCAAGTAGACGAAAGTTAAAATTTTCGACACCTCTTTCTGTTCGCGTTTGATCGAGAGATTAAAGGAGAAAACAAAAAAGGAGAATACATAATGGACCTATTTGATATAAAAAATTGATGGAGAATTACCGGGGTTGTTATTAAATAAGATCGTTTTTCTCAAAAACCACTGTAAAGGTTTAATTAATTATTTATTAATGCTCTAAGGTCCCTTACATTACAGAAGTAATGAATTATTTATGAATTTTTATTTTTATAAATACAATTTAAAATGAAAAAAAAAAAACAAATTTAACTACTGGAGACTCAATTACTATTCAAAAACATTAAATTTTAAGAATAATTGAACGTCGTTATGCAGAAAGCAGCCAGCCATAGAAAATTGAAAGAGATAATAGCGCCTTTGTGAAAAGAGTAAATAATCGAATCTACACCACAGTTGTAATATTTTCTGAATATATATATATTTGGAATGCATAAGTTTTTTTTATATTACAAACAAGAATCTTATTTTGTATTTGACTAATTTCGATGATTTATAAAGTACCTTAAAATTTTTCTAATACTATAGGTGTTTTTTATAAATTGAGAATTGCCGTTTTTGTGATCGACACTATTTAAATAAGACCATTATTTTATTTTTTTTGTATTTAAGCGGTCATGCTGTTTTTACCATTGTTTTAGAATTTACTTATTGCACCCGATAACACCAATTTTTTTTTTCAAAATTGTGGACTGGCCGCTTTTTGCATAACTACGTTCAATTTGTTCTTAAAGTTAGATCAAGTGGATAGAACATATCAAAGCAGTTATAAAAAAACTGGGTCTAATTATTGGAATAATAAAAAGAATAGAAGTCTTTGATAAAAGGACCAAATTAATTATTATCTATTGATAAATATAATGCTTTCATACTTCCCCACTCAGTATATAGATTAATAATATGGTCGCATTGTAGTTAACAAATGCGAAAATTATTTAAATTAACAATGAATAAAGCGCTTTAAGTAAAATGCAATTTTAATAAATATACTAGAACTTTAGATTTATATAAAAAAACAAAAATGCTTAATTTAGATCAATTTATTTTTATCATAAAAAAAAATAAAGACAAATATTAAATTTAATTAGTAACTACAATATACATCCAAGAAATACAAGAGAGTCAAATAATTTGACTTGCGAACAACCTAAAACTAACAAAAAAGAAACAGTTTTGTGTTAACAGCAATAAAATTCTACAATTCACTTTTTTATTACTTAAACAATATACAAAACATATATGCACTTAAAAAACACCCAAGTAAAACAGTTTTTACAGCCAGTGTGACAAGTAATATGTCATGTTATTTTATCGACTTTTTATTAAAACTATTGGGTCATAATACATTATATCCCCTTATACCAGCACTTTTGTTGATGGGGAATATTTCGTACAAATAAAATATTTAATGTAACGTAATATGTAAAGTTAAAACGATATATTTTGTCATAAAGAAATTAACATAAGTTTTGTCTGTTTTTTTCAAACGAACAGAATTTTAGAACAAATGACAGTAAAATTATTCGAAAATGTATTTTCCTCCTTTTTTGTTTACTCCTTTATTCCTCAAATCAAACACGAACAGAAATAGGGGTCGAAAACGATAACTTTTGTCTATTTTACATTCCATTTTAAAGGCTTGTACACAAAAAAAATAATAATTGTCATGAAAAAACAAATGCATGTTTTCATGAAACAATTTTTTTTTTCGAATGACTTATTATTTTTATCGGTTTGTTTTACTTTTGGTATTACACTATTTTCGTTACTTCGTATTACTAGAGCGTTATTTGCGGTGTAAATAAATTCACGGGGTCTTGTCATATTTTCTTTTATCTAAGGTTTCTGAATGCAGTAAAGCATTAGTACTGTCGAAGAAGCACCACTAACACTTTAAGCCATTAGAATTTGAATGGGAACAAGACAAAGCCACTTATCTGGAGAGCAGTGGACCGCGGATGTCGCCTGCTCCATATATGCCGGGGGAATATGCGATGAGAATTTATTGGCAAAATGCGGCCGCGAAATTCTATCCCCACTCCGAATCTCCCCGTCCCCTCCACTTCACCTCCCCGGACCTGATTAATCTCACACGATATCGCCACTCCGCGACAATTATCGTAATTTATGGTCCAAACTAACACGTAATAAATTAACGATTTCCTTGGGCTCCGGTGTTAATTATGTATATATTTACAAGGTGTTTTGTCTACTAAAAAAGTAACAGCTCTTCGTTTTCGAACTATGTTGACTCGACTTTTAAATTTTTTAAAAAATATTAAATATTCTTAAATACGAGTATGCAATGATCTATTGTCTTTTAAAATAAATAATACTCTTAAGTCAAAGAAAGCGTTTGAAAAATCATGTATTATAACTTAAAATATAACAGTTTATTCTATGCCACAACTCGTTACTGTTATTGGACCTTATGTCCGGTTATGGTACAAAAAAATATAATATAATCGCAACATCAGTTAAAGGTGGGGAAAGAATACATGGAGAATGCAACAAAGTAACAATCCCCGTGTTATTTAATACGAGTGTACGAATATATATATATATTTATTTTATGACAAATGTTTTATGTGAATTAATTATTTGTTACACTTGGTTAGTGATAGCCCGCATTTTATAAGGTCTCACGCTGTGCATGTGCCGAACTAATACTTATTATGCATACAACACTAATATTTAAGCTATTTTAAGGGTTATGCGTCGCGGGCACGTTTAATAAGTAAATAGCAGAGTGTTGTCGACACTCGGAATTCTAGTCACGGACATTGGAAAACTTTGTGGCGGGAAAGCTGAAAAACGTGAATGGCGGCCACTTCCGGTCACTGTGGCTGCGGTCAGGCGATTTTCAATTGCAATTCAAATATTTCTGCTCGGGAATGTTCTTTTTCAGAAAACTTCAGATTTCAGTTTCAGAAATTTTGTCCGTGCCGTATTCTGCGTGGAAATAATATTTTTAGGTATTTATTTACTTCATCAAATATGCACATTTTTAAAGATTGGTTTGGTATTCGATGACGGTTTGCAACATTCAAACTATATTATTCGCTAAAAATTCTTATTGTAACTAGGCAATATATATTTTTTTTCATTTAAGTTATAAATGACAGTTCTTGGTTATTCCAATTATTTATTTGACTAATCAGCGCTTTT
Source organism: Micrasema longulum (assembly GCF_059751315.1). NCBI lineage: Eukaryota > Metazoa > Arthropoda > Insecta > Trichoptera > Brachycentridae > Micrasema > Micrasema longulum. The sequence continues at coordinate 208,865 of NW_028278814.1, forward strand.
ACCCTCTAACGGATGCACCACAATTTTTTTATCATATTCTAGGCCATAACTCTCCAGCGTGAATTAAAATACTATTTTTTTTTCAGAATACACTTTTAACAATTGACTATCCGTCTTTTAAGCTCTGTTCATTTTTATATCCCTTGATTAACTTCCTGCGCCCTGGCGACAGTTTCTATTCGACATTTCTCTCCAATGTACGCTAAGTTGAAAATACCTTCGAATTGAACAAGCATTACTTGAATTTTTTTTTTCAAACTTTATAGGAAGTTAAAAAAAATATATTCATGGAATAAATTGCAAAGCTAAAGATTTGTTAATTATTCAGTTTTATTTAATTTTCACATATTAATATTTTTTTATATTTTATGAAAACCTGAAAATTAATGTAATTTTTCATCACCATTCTTTTTCCGCATTTGTGAATAAGGCACTGTATTGGTATCTTGATCATATTTTTCTTGTTACATGAAAGTATGATAATCAGTCTTACGTTTCAGGTACCAGTCCATGGACTTTGAAATATTTTGGTGTAAAAACACAATTTTAAAGCCTTTTGTTGGCTTTGGTGAAAGCAGTAAGCGAAAAAACCATCGTGAGTCAGATTCAAAACGCTCAAAAACGAGTACAGATGAATAATTGTCTTATGTGACACTAAGAACCTCGTAACAGTTGAAAATTAAGCAAAATATGTTATCTTTCAAAACTCTACACAGGTTCCGAAATAAAAAAAAGCATTAAAAAAAATCATGCAAAAACTTTTAATTCTAAATTTACTGCAACAGAGGGAAAACATTTTTGAGAAAAGAAACCTGTCAATGATCAAAAAAAGGCCCTGTAAACGCCTAGACTTCCATATTCCCCTCTCAAAAATGTTTTTCCTCTGATGCAATGAATTATGATCTGTATGACTCCCTAGGGAAGAAATCCAGCCAGTATGCAAACATTTGGACATACTCAAAACATGGTTGAAACTTTCAGTTATCCATATTATTTTGAAGTAAAATTTTCAAACCACCTATACAATCTTGTTTGTCAGAAAACAAACAAAAGATTTATGAAATAATACAAATTGTCAGAAATCTGTCTAAAACGCGCCAATCTTGCTTTAAATTTACTTAAAAAAGTGCGGAAGTTAATTTACAAGCTACTTTCAATCAAACGGCTATCCAAATTAAAACCGTTTTAAGTGGAAACAACGTAAATGGCAAAAAAGAAGGAGATTTTTGCTTATCAACAGCCAGGTTATTTGTAAATAAATATCCTGGGTACAAAATGCCACCAATTGTTCATAAAATATAAATTCAGGATCCGGAAGTAATATCTTCAGCTCTTGTACCGATTTGGTAGTTGTCAGAAGAGGCATAAGAAGATCCAACCAAACGTTTCCTTAACATAATATGTTCGCTTAGCATGTTATTTTCTTGTTCTTTTGCACTGAACTATTTTTGAACCGTTTCAATTATTTTTTTAATGTTCTCGGTACTTAAGATAATATTTTATTTTTATGAATGATTTCAACACTGTATAATGTTTGCTCGTTTGAAGATGGCGTTGAAAAACACTAAACTTTTAACTCAATAATAATTCTCAACGGAAGTTGATAAATATGGAAATACGTGCACTGATAAATTTCATAGAAAAAAATTATATAACGTTTTGATTAATGTCATTTAAAAATTAACTTTTTAAGTACTTTAAAACATTCTTAATGAGACTGAAGTTTGAAAGAGTTATATCAACAAAAGTATAAAAAACTGTCTAGACTTTTGACAATAAATATATCGTTTTGGCAAATGATGATATAAAGTTTTAATTTAAAGCTTTTAGGCGTCCGTGTAGTTATTCACCGCCATTACTTTTACCTTTAACTATCAAAGTTAAAGAAATAAACTAATTAGTATGGAACTTTTAGGGAATATTTTAAAATTTATTACTTTTTACGTTAACTGTGAAACTCTTAAAAATTTTATTTTTCAGCAAATTTTGTTTATTCATTTATTCAAATAGTGATTGAACAGTAGTTTTTATTATTCAAATATTAAGGTCAATGCTTAACGTATACAGCGACTGAAATCTGAAATTGAACGTTTTAAATCCTATGGAAAATAAACGCATGAATTTATGTAAAAACACGCGAATTGGCCTTTTTTGTGATGCTTAGTGCGCTTGATACATATTAAAAATTAGTTTTGAAAATACACTATCAAAACAATTGTACAGTTATATTTAACTTAATGAAACTTTTGGAATATTTCAAAACACTAGAGCCACTTCTCTCACATACAGATTTACTAAGGAGTTTTACACACAACCAGTGGTGGCGTCCTGAGATAATTCACGTAAATTCATTTATTTGTCAATTCTGAGAAAAATTTTGAGCAGGACGCACATCGGTTTTCATTAAGCTGTTTAAGTACATATTTAATACGTGACGTCGGTGGCCGGCTATTTGTGTCTTAGATCTTAACTGCTTTCAGTAGTATAAATGCATACAAAAATCTTATACATAACATCAGTTGTTGTTTTTGTCATATGACACGTTTTAAATGAGATTTTTGATTGATTCTGTCTCTTGTCAAACAAATGATGATAGTTTTTTTTTAAATTTGTGTTTTGTATTAAGTGTGTAAAATAATTACCAAAACCAGCCAATAACGGGTCATATGCTTAGTAAAAACCTATATTTCTTCATTTTCTAATCATCGTTACTATGAGTACTTCTATCAAATAAGTTATATTTTTTGTCTCTTCTGAGATATTGATCTATTCAGATAACACTCTTTGTAGAGTTAAGTTTTTTGCACCAATATAGTCCTTGAGGCCCAAAAATTACAGCACAGTACACCCAGGCTTGAGAAAAATCACATTTAACTTTTATGTTCTCACCAGGAATCGAACCCAAAACCTTCCGTGTGTGAGTCAAGTGTCTTAACTACTCACCATAGAAACCTCCATGGTTAAAATCAACAAACATTTGTTCATATTTAAAATATTATTTAATATGGACATTATTTGTGTAATGTAAAACGAATCCCGGAAAGAAAACCTGTGTCCTAAGCATTGTAGGGTGCAAAAACTACACTCTTGTATGTTTTTTTTTTTTAAATGAATTTGCTATAAAATTCCTTTGCACGCGGAAATATAACATCGTTTTACTTCAAGAAAAAGAGAGAAATTTAAATAATATTAGAATATTCTAATGATCAGACATTTAAAGAAAAAATAAACCATGGACGTAATGTTGAATAATTTTTCTTCCATATATTCAATAAAAATTGTAACATTATTTAGGCGTGTTCTAACAAAATAAATTAAGAATCATAAATACTTCGGTCATTTAACTAGCGTGCACAAACACTCACTGCCAATAACCGACTGATTGAATGAATTTCTTCTTTTGTTTTAGTTTCTTTCATGAAAACCCTGGCCACAAACAGCGTCTCTGTCTTTTTTTCCATTAAATATAGTTTAGTGGCATTACTTTTATTCGAATAATTATTCTTCGCATAATAAGGATGAATATTTTTTGTATTAAAATCCGGGATGTTATTACAAATTTCACTTTACAAGTTCGATGTGAAAATGTCCATTTGAAGATCACAAAAATTACACCATCATCATTTTAATAAACAAAAGAGATATATGGAGTCTTTTATTTTATGAACACTCGAATTTTACCACACCCACACAAGAGTTAAATAACTATTCCTAGATAAAATGATTTTTTGTAAAAAAGGGAGTTTCAATCAGGAAATGTATTATTTAGGGTTAAATGTGTTGAAAACTTTCACTTACCACCGCGTTAACTTATGTTTTGGATATAAAATTGAAAACTTAAATCTCAAACATAATCCAACATAATTCAGTTTATCATCAATGAAAGTGTGCTGGGTAAAATTGAGCAGGCCCATGATTTAGTGTCGCTAAGCTCCTTTTGCAATCTAACTTAAGGGAAGAAGGCTCTGCGCGAAGTCAGCAATAAATTATTGTGCACCCCGCCATCCCTTCACTCTAACACCCCACAAATTAGGATGCGACATAAACTGAATTTAACTAATTAATTTGCTTTAGTAAAAAGTAGGCAGAATTAAAATCTTGTTGTGCAATTAACTTACAAGTACATGAAAATACAAAAAATCAACTAATTTCAAGAAAACGTAAAAATTTCTGTATTATAATGGCTTAAATGATTGACTAACGTCCATAATGTTCTGGTTTAATTCCCAGTGAGAAAAAAAAAATAATTTCAATTTAAAATAAAATAATTGATTGTTTTATTGAAAAGTAGGCAGACTAAACGGTTAATTGTTCAATTGATTTGTATAAGGATACAAGGAATCAACAAATTAAGGAAAATGTGTTCAATTCCCGGTGAGACGATAAAAATCTAATTTGATTTGGGCTATCGTCGTGTAAAAATTAAGTCAATATAATTTAATGAAAACAATTTAACCAAAAATACTTTGAGTCTTTCCAATTGTTTGTAGACTTAAACTATATTCAACCCTTTAAAAGTTATTAATATTACTATGCCACAACATAGATGAATAACATTTTATAGAAGGGAATATGCAAGTCAAGACATTTACAAAGTTATTACCTGTCATTATCTGGTTTAAGTAGCATAACATAGATACAAAAACAACAAAATAAAATAATTAACCTAACATACTATACAACTAACTTTACCTGACTCCTACGATTAAACTGTATAAAAGACATCATTTTGACATAAAAAACTTGACAAAAATTGAGGCGCTAAAAATTGTACACAAAATTTCACAGGGAAGATAACATTATATTTACCTAAAATGCTGACTTACACAAACACAATACCAGAAAACCACAACACTACCACATTAAAAAGTAAAAACAAACGTAGGACAGTCAAAAAATATATACAATGGGTTTAAATTCTACACAGTTCTACTACAAAAAATATTCTAGAGACAAATTTAAAATCAACCTGAAAATGCACATCATGTCTTCACAAACTAAAAATACTATTACACATAATAATATATCTTATTACTAGTGGGTACTTTTAAAAATAATAAATAAATTTAAAATTAGAAAGAATTTTTTTCTGTCAGCATGTTACCCGCATTAATAAAGGTTTAAGCTCTTAACCGTCATAATTATCAACAGAATTTTAATCACAAATAATTATCGACGTGCTTAAAAACATTCTAAGCATTTGAACGATCACAATGAACAATAATGCACATACCTAAGTTATCGCAATCATAAACCAACGCGCGTGTAATCTCTAAGTCAACGCTCTTGTCGGTTTGTTTTTTGTTTTTCTTGTAAATAAATACAGTTCATTCGCAAAAAATCGGCGTTTGCCATAAAAAATAATAAAAAATATTGCATTTGCAAAATAGTAATGAGTATTTAATACAAAAAAATGAAAATTAAATTACGATTATTATGGTGACTGCTTTGCTTGACATTTGGCTTGCCAATCGCCGCATCAGATAAATGCAATCAATAACGTGATAAATAATAAATAAATAAATAAAAATAGCAGTTTTGGAATATTTTCCATATTTACACCGGTGAAATTCAAATATGTGATTGCGCAGCAGGATTATACGTCGCGAAACCTAAATATTTTGACATTTAATATTAGGAGTTCACGGATATTCCATTGTGATCGCGAATACGATAAACAACCATGGTGAAATATTGTTATCACCTCGTTTATTAGCACGCCGATAGTTATTTGTGATTGAGCTACAGATGGAAGATTTGGAGAAATATAGATGTTCAAACATTGGCGGAATGCTGAATGTTATACAGTGTTTAATTAAAAAATTGTTTTCAGGCATTACCTAGTAGGTAAAATGGCTAGGCGGGAAGAATCTTTTCCACATAATAAAGGTTTTATCTATTTTGCTTCACAAAAGTCAACAAATGGATGAGATGAGCAAATTTGGATATTTAAACACAGGCAGAATAGTGGGTGTTACACAGTGTATAATGTGGCCACTGAAACCAGCCAATGACATTTAAAAAACCCTGTAAATGCCTAGAATTCCATATTCCTTTCTCATTTTTATTTTCCTCTCTGTTGCAACAAATTCAAAATAGTGCATGTTACGCAATGTGTAAAGTGGCCACATAAACCAGCCTACGACATATCATCAGCCCTGAACATGCCTAGGCTTCTATATTATCTTCTCTAAAATGTACTCCATCCCTGTTGTAATATGTTAAATCTTATTATAAATCCAGTCCTTGTCTGCAAAAAAATGTACAAACTCAAAACATTGTTGATAAAACCACGCGATTATTTTTGTCACGTTTCAATTTGGTAAATTTTCGGATCTCATAAAAAGTTTGTTGTAGATTTTTTCCTAAAAAGAACTTTCTAGTTTTTTGACCCCTTAAATGGTTACATTAAGCTCCGGTTGATTGTCACCGCTAAGCAAAATCACCCCAATAGTTAACACATACAAGCTTCGAGTGTGTATGCTGTTCCGTGAGCCATTATTACTTGGAAAGGTTATCGGCGTATTATCAGATGGCTTGAGGGATAAAACGCGTCCCCTAGAGGTGGTGACTGACTACAGCTTTGCTCAGTCAAGCGTGCGAGAAAAATGGGATCACCTTATTTATTTTAGTTTATTTTTTTGATCATATTGTAAACATAAAATATAAAAATTAAACAAAGCTGCTTAACTATCTAACAAGGGTTATTTACCCTGATCTAAGACATATACAGAAACAATAATAAAGGTTAGCGGACATAGTGAAAAACTTAAAAACGTTAAAAATAAAGAAAAAACGTGGTTAAAACATGGTAAAAAAATATTTTAAAACTCAGTAAATTACGCAGTAAAAACAAAATACTAAGTACGAAATGTATTTATGGTCATGGAAAAAAAAATTTTTTTTTTAAGCAAAAAACATATTCTAAAAAAACATAGCAAAATACCTAGTAAGAAGAAAAAAACATGGTTAACAAAGTAAAAAAGTGATAAAATATTTTTAAAAAAATGAAATGTAAGTATATAAACATATAGGAATTTACATGTTTTTTAAAACATAGTCAAAACAAAGTAAAAAGTCAAGAGTATCGAAAAATCAATCAATAAAAAACCTGGCGTAGTTTTTAAAGTTGAGCAGAAACAAAGGAATTTGGTTTTTTAAATTTTGAATTTTAAGTAAAAGATTTAAGTCTGAATCGCTTGAACTTAGATTTTTCATTTTGGGTCGAAAAATTGTAGCTTTCATTAATGTTATGAAGCTGAAAATTTAATGCATAAAAGTACAATTTAAAGCGAATGAGTACAAAAAAAAAACGAAAAAATTTACCACAAATTAAAAAAAACGGAAAAACCGATCAGGTCTAAAATTTTTAGCAACCCATTAAAAAAAATTATAACTCGAAAAGTACGCAAAATCGCAGAACAAACGTGGGGATGATGCGGATACCCCTCAATTTGAGGCACCTACATTTGTCTTTGAAAATATTTAAAAAATATAAAAATAATTGTGTATGGCAAAAAACATAGAATACCAAGTAAAAAGAAAAAATGTTATTTGGTTAACAAAGTAAAAAATGTGATAAAATATGAAAAATAAAATTAAATGTTTGTATATAAACATAAAGGAACATACATATTTTTTTAAACATAGTAAAAACAAAGTGAAAAGTCAAGAGGATCAAAAAATCAATCAACAAAAAACAAAAAATTAATATTGACAATTCAATTTTTAACATTTGTTTCCCATCAAACAGCCACCATCAACCCCTCAGACTCTCTGCGACCAATGATGACCTGAATATAGAAATGCAAATGATCGTCAAAACTGCGTATTATTTTTATAGCCGATTTTTTTTAAAACAATTATTAATTTTACGTTAAATGAATACAGAATCTAAAAATAATAAAAACAAGAATTATTTTCAAACGTCCACATACGTTCCAAAATAAAGGTGGATTTATCTTTACTTAGTACACTTTGTGGAAATCTGTTAATGGTTCTGAGTTTATACACTTAATTTGTTTGTTTACTATAAATAGGTATGTAGAACTGTTTGTTTCCCAAATAAAATAAAATAAAATATCGTGACACTATTTTTCACTAAGCGTAGCCATTAAGTCGAAAGCACTCATTCAGATATTTTGGTTTGTTTATATACCTGGACAGATATAACATACATGGTACTACAACTTTTATAAAAATACATAGGTGCACTTTTTTTACTCCACATCAGTGTAAGTCAAATGAGTAAGTCAAGAATCTTAACCACTACACCATAGAGGCCACCCTGCTACAGGATGCGGCATTGCTATCTCCCTCGTTTGAATTGGCTTGTGTGACGAGATAATTAGTCGTAGATGGGTGAGTATGGCGTCGACTTATGCAAACAGCTGGGAAATTTTTGTGTTTTTAAAAAATCAGACTGTGAGACTCAAAATTGACTAATATGGGCCTGTGCCATTCTTTGCTGTGGAGCTATCTAAAAGCCGAAGTTTATAAACATCACATTAGAAAATTACAAGACCCAAGGGATGCAATTCACATGGATATTCAACGTATACCCTAAAAAATGTTTCATAGGGTTGTATGTTGTATGACGCTTCAGAGATCTCTTTCAGAAATGACGGACACCACGCGTTTTATTTATTTTTTAAAGGAGTTTTAGTCCCAACACTTATGTATGGAAGTGAAACATGGAACTGGCAGAGGAAGGATAAAAGCCGAGTTAACGTGGTTGAAATGCGATCTCTTAGACAAATGTGTGGGAAATCAATGTATGACAGGGTTGCGAATGATGAAATCAGGCGAGAGTGTAAACCTGAGTCAAGTATAATTGATAAGATTAAGAAAGGGTCTCTGAGATAGTTTGGTCACGTAGAACAAATGGATGACGAAAGAATGGTAAAACAAGTATATATGGCAAAAATGAACGGCAAAGTGAGACGAGGACGACCAAGGAAGACGTGGCATGATCAGATAAACCAAAATCTTAAGTCTGGTCATGTCAAAAGCAGACAGAACCGAAGGCCATGTATGACAAGATGTATGAATGTGAAAGAGGCTAGGATTGTATGCCAAGATAGACGTGTGTAGTGGTCCATTCTCTCTGCCTACCCCTACGGGGAAATGGCGTGATGGTAGTAGTAGTAGTAGTAGTAGTAGTAGTAGAAAACAACATAAGAAAATATTTCTTTTATTGTCGTTTTCAGAAATAAAAAAAAAAATTGTGCTTCGGATAGCTTTTTATTTTTCTGCCTACAAAACTAGCGTTTTAATCGATGGAGTAAGGAATGCAAAGAAAGTGGGATAAGGTAAGACATTAGGAAATGAAACAAGTTTTGTAATTATGATACAAGAGTATGTAAGTGGTCAAGGAGAAAGTTCATTTTTCACGTAAAGAGAAAGTACCTTTCAGAGTTTGCCTTTTACATAAATGCGGTAAGTCAAGAAATGGAAAATGTTATTTTCTTTAGAGAGCAAAGCAATGGACCATTATTAGAAAAGTAAATAAAGTAATCAAAAATATATTTTGGGTCACAAGGGTTGGATAGAATGTTACAAATTAGTCAGAAATTGAATATTTATCCCCAGATATAAACGAAGCAACCTGAATTAAGTACAAAAGGGTAATATAATGTGCTCATAGTTTTGAGATTGAAAATAAAGCAAATCGTTCTGCAAACGCTTGAGACTGTAATTTATTTTTGGTCAATTGAAAAATAAAAGTATGCAGACATATATTTTTTATCCATTAATTTAAGATTAATTATATTGGAGTTAAATTTTAGATCAACATTAAAAACCGCATGATGACAACATTAACGAGACGGCACATATTATGAGTTAATCTTATATATGAAAAAATAAAACTAAAGCAAGAAGTTTCATTGATAAGTTTATTTATAATTTTATCATAATCATGATCTTATACATGTTTATATAACCCTACACGGCTTTTTGAAATATTAACAAATATAAAAAAAACAATGTTTTTCGTATAAAAATTTATCAATTAGATAGGATCTTCTAATTAAAATATATTTTTACTATATTAAATTAATATTTTGGCGAGCATATAATTACTTTTAAAGGTTAAAAAATAGAAGATGTATTGTCAAAGTAATATTAAGAAAACTCTCGACATTCAATACGGAAAATCTATGCTAATTATTTAAAGTTCATCCAGTCGAAAATATTTACAAAATAAATTATTTTAAGCAAATTTATAATGAAAAAAATTAATTTAAATGAATAAGTCACTCAGATACTAATATCAAAATGCCCAAATTCCACACAAGTCATGGTGAGTTACCATATATTTTAAATGATATTTTTTTTACATACAGTAAATATGGTGGTTTTGACTTTAAAAGTTTTAAACATATATTTGTCCCAACTTAACACAGGAAACTTGTTTCGTTTTCATATTTGTTCATGTTATAATATACTCAGAGTCAATTTTAAGATTTTTTTTGAACCCGAGTAAAAACAGCATTCCATTTAAATTAGTATGACTGTAATATGGTTTTCTGCCTTTCTCTTTATTATTATTTTTTATTTCCATGTGTTTTCAAAAATATGTAATTCAAATTACTTAATAACTTTAACAGTGTAAACTACTCTCCAAGCACAAGAGCCAGTCTCTTTTTTTAAAGTTTCAGTCATAAGATTGACTAAATATATAACAGTCGATTATAATAAAAAAACAAGTTTCATTTTTCGTAACAAGGTATATTAATGAAAAAATTAGCTCATTAGTTCACTATCGGTTACGGGATTAAATTCTGGCAAGATCAACATTAAGTTTTATGGGTGGATTTTAACATCAATATTTAACTACTGTACCTCAAATGGATCAGTTGATCACCTTACTTTCACGAAACAAATGAAAGAGATTCACTGCATTTGCTGTTTTGAGAAACAATGATAATGATGGTTGTCAAAGAATTCCATTAACACTATGAATATTCAGTTTCTAATTTCTAAACAAATTATATTGAATCTGGTTATTTCCAAAACTTATTATACATTTCAATAATCTCCTCATTTAATATGCACATCGCTACTAAGAGCATACAGGTAAAAATATAACATTTTCACATGGCAGTCGGAAAATATTTTACGCATTCACAATGCTGCGGTGTTTGAAGGTTGTGGCAGGAATTTTCAAATAATGTGGCTCTTGTTCCCGCCCTTTTAACAATAAAGGGAGGGTTTATTTTAAGATGGTAAGAATTTGTCTTCACTTTTTGTTGAGAAAGTGATATGTGAAGCACTACACGCAGCTTTATATTTTAATAAAGTTATCTTATATTACCACACAAAACTACTTACCGACTTTTTTACGTTTACTGGTTTCGAAACGTGTCCGTCTCATCGTCAGAGTACCGATTAAACTAACATGCAAATAAAATAAATTCGACATTGTATTTATTTATTAACGGCCCCAGCCAATTTTTTCAGTATACGCACATGTTATTTGAACAGAAAATATTTTTTAAATTTGTAAAATAGTACTTTATAATAAGCTAAGGAAAACAAATAAGGAGGGTTTATTAAAATTAAAGCTAAGATAAGTTAACAGTAGCTCAGTTAGCCATGGCATCCTCCCACACTCTTCTTGACACTAGCAGAAGGTCTGCAAAACGCAGGAAGTTCCTGCCCAAGAAACTCTAAGTCACTGAAAGAGTTTACTAGTCTACGGATTCTTGATATTGGGGAATCAAAGCCATAGTCAGATTTGGAAGATTTGACAAACAAAAGAATATTGTCTCTGGTGACATGGGAAAGAACATGGAAGGAGATTGTTTGTAACAGAGAACGGACATCACTTATGTAATTCATTATTTTAAAAATATGGGTAAATTTGTAAACGTTTTTCTATATGAGAATTAGGAAAAGGTTCCTCTTTCAAAGCCGAGCAACTATAATACTCTTATCTGAAAATAATGCTGGACGGACTATTAGTGGTCAGTATGATTCTCATAGTACGGAGACCAAATTACACCAGCGTATTCTAAATGGGGACGAATTAATGAAAAGTAAAGTATTTCAATGGTGCTAATATTTTTTAAGTCTTTCGTCAATCTATTGACGAATTCAAGAAGTTTTAGAGATATTTTTGGTACTTTCACATTTTACTGTTTAGAGTAATACCCAGGTCCTCTGTATAGAAAACCATTTATTTATTTATTTACATACATAAATTTACTGTACATTATTTAAGAAACAAGTCCCAACTCCATGGGACTAAAAGTCCTGTATGGGACTAGCAATTAGTTAACACAGACACATGAGTATATCACCACAAATAAAGGATCAAAAACATAAAAAATGCATATTTATCAAATACATATATAACTATGGTACATCAATATAGTAAACAGTAAACTCAAATATTCGGAAAATCATCAAGGAGTTTCTACTCAAATCCCTCCCACTAAGGAAAATCCAGTCCTTAACTACTTTCTTGAAAACAGTTTTTGTCTTTGAAAACTTTATACGCTCTTTTAAAATATTGAATATTCTCGGTGCGATAAATGAGAGATGTCTCTGAGCAAAGGTCGAACGGGTTTTGGGTATAACATAATTCATGCTCTGGGGAAACCTCGTAAGGACATTTTGCTGAAACCTCTCCTTGTTGTTCGACCAGAAGTGTGCAAGTGCTTATTTTGGGTACAGATGTATCCAGCACCTTCATGTATTGGAACAACTATTCTGATGGGTGACGTAATATTACTGTCAATCATAATTTCTGTCAAATTATGAGAGAATTTTAAATGGGTGCCGCACAAACCCCCAGCCAGCTATTCCATAAGTTGCAGTAAATTAAAACAGAGCAAAATACACACTCCTGAGAGTGCCAATATCCAGAATGTCTCTAAGAGAGCAGAATAAATGGCACAGTTTTCTCAACCAAGAGTTTAGTGACTGGACCTAAATCTCTCAACGCAAATTCCTATCGATGATAAAAATGAGAGTGCAATGTTTTTAATAGTGTAATTTTGTGGATTTTGTAAGTCTGAAGAAGAAGATTATTTGTTATGAGAGATGACGTATTTTTATGATTGTTAAATTAAAAGTCTTTTGCTTCAAGTGCCAGTACAAGTACAGTCTTGTTGTTTTTTATAGTAAAAAATATGAATTTCATATTTTCGATGTTGTAACTAATTAGTGGATTATACTTAAACGTCTAGATTGGTTTTATTTTATAATTAAAGAAAAATATACCAGTAAAAAACATAGGTGTGTACATTATTGCCCATTTTTTCAACTGAAAAAACTTGGGGTTCAAAATATAACAAAATTTCGGCCTAAGTTAAATTGCCTCTGTGGAAAAGAAGGCCTGAAATATTAAATCAATTCTTCTAAAGAAAGGCAGTACATTTGTTTTCAAGGTTCCAAGCAGGCATTATTTAAGTTCAGGTCAAATCTCATGGGGACGACCATTCTTAATTACAGGTTTCTTGTTTTCCGTATTGTTTTCTTGGGTACAAGAGAGAAAACCAAAAAAAACTCAAAAAATAAACTTTTTACCCGACAGATCTTTGACGTATTCCTACGAAAATAATATTATTGACGTGTGCAACCATTCACTAAATATAAGGGACTCCTTATCACGATTGGCAGATATCCCAACAGAGATGGTAATCCTTTTATGGAAAATAATGAAGAAATCGCGGAATTACCCGGGCTCACAATCTTTTATTGAGTGACTTGTTAATAGGATCACCTGTTTTTAAAAACCATTTCAATATCTTTGACTTCCCACATAATCCACATTTTGTAAATGGATAAATAATATAGTCGCAATGTAGTAAAAAAATGCAAAAATCAGTTAAAAGAATAATGAATATACTGGAAGTACCTACAGATTTATAGAAAATTAAAAAATATTAAAATTAAATGAATTAATTTGCACAAAAAAGATAAAAATGATATTTGAGATGAAAAATTATAAAATAAAAACAAATATTAAATTCAATTTTAACTAAATATACATCCAAAAAATACAAGAGCGCTAATAATTTTAATTGCAAACAACCTAGGACTAACAGAAAAATAAACAGTTTTATACCGCAATTAATTTTTACAATTCACTTTCTAATGACCTAAAAAATATGCAAACATATACGTACTTATAAAACACATAAATAAAACAGTTATTTCAGCCCGTGTAACGTGATATATGATGTTATTTTATCGACTTTTTATGAAAACGATTGTGTCATCATATATTATATCCCCTCATACCAGCGCTTTTTCTGATTGGAAATATTTCGTACAAATAAAATATGTAATTTAATGCAATACGTAAAGTTAAAACGATGTTTTTTGTCATAAATAAATAAATGTAAAATATTATCTGTCATTATTAAAAAAAAAATTCTAGACGGTTAAAATAAACATTTTAATCTGTAGAATGACACAACGAATTAATTTATCATCATCTACATTTCTTTATTTGTTCCTCATTGCAGCATATCTTGTTCATTTAACATGATGGTAAGATGATCAGTCCTAAGCTTTAGCTGTCAGTCCAGGGACTACAACATCTCCCTTCATATCATCCACGATACCGTTTTCTCGAACTGCGGTTCTCCTATTGTCTCCGTACCACGCAATTCTGAGAGCCATCTGGGGCTCAATCACAAATGACTATCGACGTGCTAAGTATTTGAGCAATCACAACGAACAATTATGAACACGCTGAAGTTATCGCGGTTGCGTTGCAAAACGCCAAACGCCTTCAACAATTGTTTAGTTTAATAGCTTTCTCAATTTGATTCAAAACAAATAAATAGCATGATAAATTGTGAACAAAAAAATAAAACTAAATTATTTTACTTACAGTTTAGGAATATTCTCCATATTTACACCGGTAAAATTCAAATATGTGGTTGATTATGCATTGCGAAACGTAAATATTTTGAATTTTGACATTTAATATTAGGTGTTGCCAAGCATCAAGTTGAAGTATGACAATATATAAAAAATATAATAATCCCGATCGATAACTTTCACGGATGTTTCATTGTGACCGCGCATACGGTAAACAACCACGGTGAAAAATTGTTATCACGCCGCTAATTAGCACGTCGATAGTCATTTGTGATTGTGCTGCTGTTGTAGTTTTTTATCAGGTCAGCGCATCGAAGACCTCTCTCCTCTTTTTTTCGTTATACGCCGTCTACCAAAATGAGCTTCTCCGGGCAACCTTCTTCTTCTTAAGAGGTGACCAAAATATGGGAAATCTCGTATAAGGTACATGGTTTCATAAGCTTTAGTTCCTGAAAAATAGAGACGTTCGTTTAAATAAAATATTATTGTGCATTAAAAACTGTAAAAACATTTTTTCTCATTTAAACCTATCAGGAATATTCATCCATTAGGTGCGAAAAGTGAAAAACAAAAATTAATTATATAGTTACATAACTTTGAAGAAATAAAAAAAATTCATTGTTATGACGTAGGTATTATTTTTTTTAATGAAATAGCACTGTTTATCAAAATGTTGTACTTTTGTGTAAAATGTCAAATATTTATTTTCATTTTATTTGTTCGAAGAACCTAAACTACCACCTAAAAAAGCCCAAGGAAGAATGGTCATCCTGCTCCTGACAATTAAAAAAAATAAAAAATTATAGGCATATGACCGATTTTATTATTTTTTTTTTAAATTTTTTAAATTTTATTCGGAAAACATACAATCATGCATAAAAAGTATTGAAAACAATAATATTCAGTCATAAAAAGACCAATTATGATTTAATAAATTATGTTAAAGATGTAAACATGAAATACGACAAAAAATAAATAAATAAAAAACTTAAGTAAAAGATTAATAATCCTTAACATTTGCGTTTTCCATTATTATTATTATTATGGATAACTTTTATAGTGCCATTTTCGTAATAAAATTCCTCAAGGGCGCTTTACATAGTTATTCTACTGTTAAATTAATTTAATTGAAGCTTTTAAATTTGTAATTTAATTAAAACAATTTATTTTGTTGTCACATGCTACGGATTTATTCAAATGATTAAGAGAACAAGTAGGTTTTAAGTTTTTTCCGAAACATCACTTCACTTTCAAAGCCTCGAACCTCTGCTGGGAGAGCATCCCATGCCATAGGGCTTGCGACCGCAAATGCGCGTTCACTAAATTTAGTGCGCTGTTTGCGTACAGGTATAATAACTTTTCCTCTCGCCGTAGACGTAGCTGATCTAAGCATGAGACGCCTGTCAGCTAGTTCATCTGGAATGCTTAGTTCTTTTGTTTTTTTTGTTGTTTTAAAGTTCCCTTAGATATTCCGGAGCAGAGTTGTGCAGTGACTTATACATGAGCCAACAGAGTTTGTATTCGACCCTCGAACTTAGCCAGCGTAGTTCCCGAAGTAGTGGAGTGATATGACTGAACTTAGAGATTCCGAAAATAAGTCTCGCTGCGGCATTCAATACAGATTGTAGGCGAGTCTTTTTGTTCATTGGTAGACCTGCATAGATACTATTACAATAATCGACTCTAGACACTACAACCGCATTTATTAATTGACAGACGGCATCAACCGGCAAATTTTTGCGTATGCATTTAATTTGTCTCAGCCGGTATTATTGGTAGTAAATAAAAATACAGAATTCACACTCCGAGCTATCCATGCACACATATATAAACGCATATATTAAACATTCACAAACACATACATTACATTTTGTAAACATACGCTTCCACTTCCACCAAGTCTACTATATACCATTGTGTCTTTCTACTTTCCTTTATATTTTTTTTTTTATGTATAAACATATCCTTAAAATACATTAATAAAAAAATAAAAATTAAAATACACATATGTCTAATATTATTATAAACCACTTAAGATGTACATTAGGGTGGGCCGATAATTTTTTTTCCAAATTTAGAAATGAAAGGGGTCTAAAAATTTGGCTCTTAGATTACTTTGAATTGATTACTAGAATGCAAAAAATATTTTTAAAAACATTCAATACTACTTTTGGCCTTCAACCAGAGCTTAAAGTTTTCAAAAAGTTCGATTTTTTGCGCTAAACCGGCTGTCATTTTGTATTGAAGTATGAAAATTAGTCGAATTAAATTTTATAATGTGCAATAAACCTTATTAAATAAACATCTAAGTGCGGGAGTTGCACTTTT
This sequence comes from Micrasema longulum, assembly GCF_059751315.1. Lineage (NCBI taxonomy): Eukaryota > Metazoa > Arthropoda > Insecta > Trichoptera > Brachycentridae > Micrasema > Micrasema longulum. The sequence continues at coordinate 226,034 of NW_028278814.1, forward strand.
TTATATTAAATGGGTAGCATTGTTTTCGTCAATATTAGCCAGGCGCCCAACGAAATCAGTTCTGCGGAACATAAACTTTTTGCGTTTTGGTAGTAGTAAAACGTGTTTGAATCCGTAACGTAAGTTATATCATTACTTACAATTTATTTTTTTATCAATATAGATAATTAACAAAATATTCAGATGGTGATTAACTTCACACCTCGGTGTAAGGCCAAAAGTAGGATGGAATATTTTTTTTAATATTTTTTACGTTCAGTGTGATCAGAAATACAATTTTTTGACCCCTTTCACTTTAAAAAAACTAAAATTAAAAACTTAGGCCCACTTTTATTTACATTCAGCAACTACTCCAAATAATCAACTCAATGAAAAAAAAATCTGTATAAATGCAGTTAATAATGTCTACATTTATACTGAATCTATTTTATTTTTTACAGATACGTCTGATTAATGAATTTGACGTATAATTGTTTTAACAAGTTGTTTATGTATGCTGATATCTTACTAGAACAACACTGCATTAGGAAGAGGTATACCAATGCAATGCTTTATGCATCATTAAGCTTAGAATTTTTACCTTAATAAAGCCACTTAATGAATGTTACAAATGAAATAGATTTCTAGATACAAATATTATTTTAGTAGATAATGTTTAAAAATCTTTCTTTTATACGAAAAAAGTCAAAAAAACGACATTTACAACTCACTCTTTACATGACATAAATTTGAGCATTTGAAATGAGTAAAAATATTTTACAGGAAAATAGTTTATTTTTTAATGTGACAGAAATAACTGCATAATGCACAGCTGCAAAATTCTCTTACACTCGTAGCTTATAAATAAAAAGCGACCGGACGAGAAGATTACATGTGTATTTGTTTCCTTCCTGGTTAGAATTTATATCAAAAGAAAGTATAAATTTGACCAATTTTTCATTTTCTGTCATCCCATTCTCAGAACATGTTGGTATAGTACAATATATTCCAAAAAATAATTTATACTTATTTTGGAATAGTTTAAAACAGCTTAAAATTTTTACCCTAGCTCACTAACTTTATCTTTGAAAAACGATGAAACTAACCTTATGTCTGTCAGACAACGAAACAGAACATCAACATAAATTAAATCAATTAATTTTAATTTTTTGTTGCAAATTACCTTACATAGCAATCTTTACTTTCAGGCCATCAAATACTTGAAATATTTTTGAAATTGACCTACATGGTATAGTTTATGCACATAAAAATACTGTGTTCGCTACAGATGGGTCTTTTGCAGTCTTTGCAAAAGTATTTTGTCACGCGACATTTTCGGCGGGGCAAAAGCTGGAATTTTTCTACTTGTTACTGCCTTCTTGGCAAACTTCAATTATATTAATTATAAATTTTACTTATAAATATACGAGGATACAAAGATAAGAGAACTACTAACCTTTCATCTGTCAAAAAATGCGATAATAACGCGATATATCCCGATCTGATTACCGTGCGTGTCAACGCGTGCGGGTAACTAATTTCACTGTTTACGAAGGTACTAGATGTGGGCAGGGAGACGGGCGCGGGTGAAGGGAACTTATAGAAACAGCAAAAAAACGGGGTGTCAATAGTCTATTAGATGAATGGTTTGAGATCTAAGGTTAAATAAGCTTATAATTTTATAAAAATAAATCAATAATTAAAAATTATACCACCAGCGATAGAAAAAATAGTGTTGAGTATTTTTCAATACGCGATGGAAAAAATACGTATTTTATCTACTGTTTATATAAAATGTACGAACTTTTAGTTGTAGTAAATTAATACAGGAGATATTGGCAAAAATACATTTAATTTATTAATGATGTTAAAGAGAAGGAAGAAAGTTTTTTTGTTTTCCTACACGCTTTTTGTACTAACGTTATTGAAAAAAAAATGGGAAAAGCGTTCATCGTTCTTTTAATCCCGACATAAGCGGCTTGCGTTTGATAAAAAGCTGGCGGGTTTGGCTGTACTTTTAATATCTCATGAGAATTAAATGTCTGACAAGTGAACAAGAGTGTATAAAAGAGAGCTTTTTTCTAAAATCCGCTAGTCATACTCGATATAGTTATTTGTTATTATCTACAGTGTACACTTAAAAACATTTCAATTTTTGAACAGCTAAAATCCCACCAAGTCATTTTTGGTGGCTTGTTGATGGAGATATATGTTATTGTTAATACTAACTTTTGACCTTCATTAAAAAAAGTTCATTTACAAATATATACGGCGAAAAAATCATTAATAATTACACAAATATTCAAAGTCTTAAATATACAAAAAAATATTTTCTAAAACAAATATAAAAAATTCAAAACATTTTTACCCGATTTATATTTACTATAAGTATTTGACATATCGATATTTCTGTTTATAAAATATCACACATGTTTGTTCACAATATTAATTAGTTGAAAATAAAAATTTTCGGTATTTGAACAATTATAATAATTAATCAGTCGTGTCTTTAACCACTTATTTTTTTTTTTTCTTCTTTTTTTTTTCTTCTTATTTTTTTTTTTTTTTAAACGGTGTCTACTAAATATTAAATCTAACCATAAGAAGCTCATAAGTCAATACTTTTGTGGTTTTATTCTTGTATAGGTGGGAGATTTTTTTGTTATCATCATCTTATTCATACGGGCTGGTATTCCAAATAAAATAATGGCGCGGTATAGCGCGTTTTTGCGTACTAAATACGCATTAAAGCGCGCTGTAAATGCGTTCGGAATACCAGCCCTGATGGTATTTAAGGCACTTTATTTTATACAACTGGTTACATTTGTAGAATTAAACCAGAATCTTGTAAGAGAGCTTTCGATTGGATGGCCACATCGCCTTGTAGTGTAGTTATTAGATAGTTTGCCTACATGCTTAAGGTCTTGGGTTTGATTCCTGACAGAGTAAACTTGAAATATTTATTGACAAAGGAAGTACTTCACTCAAATTTATCCCTGTACTTGAACTGGCAAATGAAATGTGTCAATGAGCACCTCAATTTGAAATAACATGTGATTGAGATTTATTTGTTTTACATATCCAGTGTCCTTATCACCGAAGACCGGTAGGGTATGTTAATAATAAACGAGGGAGTGAATACTCTTTTTAGGCATAAATTATTATTATTTTGGGTAACTTTTATGATTCTATTTTTGTGAAAATCACTTAACGGCTTTGTAAAATAAACTTCCTTACACGTCTTGTAGCTACAGAGCGATTGGGATTCAATTCCTTGATTCCAATTATATACAATTTCAGTAACATACAGAAGCTAGATTGCAACACGTCTTGCAGCTACAGTGCCCACATACGGTTAAAAATTTAACCGCAGTTACATTTGACAAATAAAAAGAATGGCGTGTTTTTATAAAAAATACAGGTCAATTCTAAATAACGACATATCCAGCAGCTACAAATCGCAACAACAGTTTAGATAAATTTAAAGAAATTGAATTGCAGAAAAATCCACTTTTGAAACCTATAAGCAAGGTAAATAATAAAGCAACTCCTAAATAAAAAAAAATATTTTAAAAAAGCTACAAATCGCATGGACCGTTATATATCTAGACCTATTTTTTTATTGTTGAAGTTTATGAAAGAAGAATGTAAGAGTGAAGTTTATGCTATTTAGTTAATTTATTAACACAACATCAATATTATTATTACTAAACGTCTTGCAGCTACAAGTTTGTAAACGGATGAAATTCTATAAACAATAAAAAAATATTTTAAAATTACCAAAAAAATAAAATTAAATACATCGAGCAAAACAATATATTTGCCGATTGTAAATATATAAAAAAATAAATTTTATACAATCTCTAAAAATGGTTATATTTAATGAACCCTGTATTCTTTAAAAAACGTAAAAAAAAAATTTTAAATTACTCTGTGAGTAACTCATTTTTAATCAGAACATATTGGTTAATAGGAATTTATAAGCATATTTTACAGCTTACAGATGATTTCAAGATAAAAACAGTCAAATAATTCACACTGATGCTTAAAAAATAAATTGAAAAAAGTTTAAAACAGTATAAAGGTTATTATTTTCCTAGGAAAGCTTTTTTTAGAGCCATGTTCACATCCTTACAGGAAAATAAGTTCTCTAAGGATTCATATTACATAGCCGTAATAAGGATGTCCCTTTAGAATATCAATCTTCCTTCCGTCTCCTGTGACGCAACAGGTTCCGGTCTAAGGAAACCCTAGTTATCGATTATCTGAAGGAAATATTCCGCTGATACTCAGTTGACTTCGTTAATGAAGGTTTTTACTGCATTTATAAAAGCGTTTTAAAATTTATTTTGTAAGAAGTAAAATGCTATTTACTGAAAGCATTTCCCCTTTAAAAATTAAAAAAAGATACTTACTAGGTTATTTTGATACTGTTTTTAATTTTTAATCACTGATTTTTATTTGTTCAATATTTAGGACGATAAAAGGATTTCTCAACAGTAAATCACAAATAATACGTGTTTATACAATTATTATTATAATGAAAATATCTGTTTCTTCAAGATGCATTTGACTGTATTTTTTTATGATCGCATATTTATTTTAGCAATTAATATTTAGTTATTTTTGCAATACGTTTAATTCTTAGTAAACATTAATATTGTTTGTTTTTTGCTGATGAGTCATTTAAACTGCCTGACTGGAAGTAGCTTCCTTTCATATAAATTTATTGAAACAGAGAGGGAATTTTTTTTTGAGAAAAGGATATGGGAGTCTAGGCATTTACAAGGCTTTTGACCTGCCAGATATTTTTGTGTTAAATCTTTAAAATTGAAAACAGATATTACAACTATTATTTTTAAACGTGTCACATTCTATTTCTGAGTTCAAATTAATATTTTAATGGAACCTTTTTAATATGAACTATTAAAACGCATTATTTGTATTAAGAAATAGTTTTATTAAAATTAACACAGAGCATTTAAAATTTTATAATATAAAATATGAATTTGATGCACTTTTACAAGCTTGTTTATATCGTTAGGTTTAACAAAAACTTATAAACATGGTGCGCGAGATAAAAAAAGCCATGACAAATAAAAAAATAGCAGGGTAGGAATAAAAACGAAATTAATGTAATTTAAAAAATACAAGGAAAACACATTTTTAAAAATTATTCATCGCTCTTATTGACTGCCTCAACGCCCCGTGATTTTTTTCTGGGCCTTCTATCACCCTCCTGAAGACTTTCAGTGCCTACAAGGGGGTGTAATCACCCACTTTGAGAAAGACTGATTTAAATACAGCTATGTACTCGTACCTACCTGAAAAAACACCTTTGATATATTTCACTGTGGAGCCGCATAAATAATATTGAGTTAGTGGAGAGTAAGGAATTGTGGATGGGAATTCAGAAGTGTGTTTTTAAAATAAGAATGAAGAGTTACACTGAAAATTTTGAAAAATTTTCACGGTTCTGTTTTCTGTTACTGATAAAATTTTGAATACTCGTTATTAAAAAAAGTGAGAGTTTTTATTAGATAACAATTATTTACTCAATTAAATCATTAAAAATTCCCAATTTTATTAAAAAATCCGTAAATCACCCTTTGTAAATCATAATAGTTAAACGTCTCAAGTTTAATTTTTAGTATTGAATATATTTACTATCATATTATAAACATAAAGTTTGACATTTATATTAAGTTGCTTCCCATATCTAAGTAGAATTTTGTACCTCATTCTAAGCTAATCAAAAAAATATTTAAAAAACTGTATTCCATACATAGGAAAAATTATCAAAGGCATACATTGTTAAAAATAAGTTAAAACCCTAGTAAAATACTCATTATCTTTACTTACTCAGACATCTTATATGTTCTTTGAGTTTAACTTTAAATTTACGTGAAGTTTTTCCAATAAAGAAATTTGGGCAATTCAAAAAATTTAATTTTTAAATTCCCGAATGATTTAATTTATCATCCTTATCTTTACAATTTGTTAATATCTGAGTAATAATAATTTTTCAGAATTCGCAAATCATCTTATATCCGAAAACCATGAATTTAATCAAGAAACGTGTGTAGAAATTTTGCATGTCAATAAAAATGGTTTTCGTTTAGATAATTAAGAACGATTAGAAATTAGTAAAGCCATTAATCCAAAACATCAAATAATAAATAATCAATTAAATTTAACTTCAACTCCTCTTTTAAAACTATTCCCGTTATGATTTATTTTATCTTCTTTCTCTCTCTTTCTTTTAATTGTCTGTCTCTTTCATACAATATTTTATTATATAAATAGCAACGCGTGTAATTATAAGTTAGTTAAATTCCTGACGATGAGGTAGTAACCTCGAAACCGGTCGAAGTGTAATAAAAAAAAAATTAAAGTGATTTATACAAATTTATAAACAAATAAGTGTAAAATGTTTTAAAACCCAGCAAAGTGCGTAGTAAAAACTAAATAAAAGGTAAAAAACATGTACATTTAACAAAAAACTTAGTATAAAAAAACATAGTAAAATACGTAGACTAAAGAAAAAACATTGTGAAAACAGAGTCAAAAGTAATAGAATAAATTAATATGATTATATAAAATAAAACATGTTTTATTTATTTTTTCTACTAAGTTTAACTTTTACATATTTAGCTAATCTTTTAACTTTAACTTTTCAAAAAAGATACTAGCTCTTGCGTTTGATATAAACCAATAAAATATATTTCAATCGCACACACAAATAGAAGGTTTTATTCAAATGAAACGTGAAGTGGTAAACATAAAAAGTAGAAAAGCCAAAACGAATCCACTTACAGAATAGTATATTTCACAAAAAGAAAATATCAAACAAACTCTATTCAAATGCATAGAGATTTCAGAATAATATGACATATTTTATTTTGTGATTTAAATAAAGCACCCGGAGCTTTTACAAAGCGACGTAGATAAGAGGTATCGTGTATTCGTGGAAAACAAACTGCCACCCCGTGTGTGTTCTACCATTTCGATGGAAGGGTGTTTCCCCAATAAGTGGTTGTACTCTCGTCCTGAGTGCCTCTTGAAGCTCAAATGCTGGGAATGTTTGATGGCTGATGGTTGACGCTTGATGACGTAGGGGACGAAGGACCGAATGTTTCAACATGAAGGACAAAACGTTTGTGGCGAGTTAAGTAGCCGAATCTCTGAAGCATTGGGTTTGATGTACTTTTGCAGTGCGCTTTGGGCAGTTACACAGAATTGTATGAGAGAAAAACCAGCTTAGCATATTATGCTTCAAATGTTTCAGCTCTGATTATCGTATATATCTACATGGGTATAAAACATGACAGGTATAGTTGTTCTATTTTATGGTTCGTGTAGAAAAAATATATTTTTCCAAACCTTATTCTTACCAAATCATTACTAATTATTTACATGATAAAATAATTTTCATTTTTTTAGTCAGAATAAACATGAGAAGATGTATCAAAGTAGATGAAGCGAGGTTTGTATGCAAATACAGGATGATATGGTGTTCTACTCTGTTTCAATACATGAAGGTGCTGGATATGAGACAACTCTACCTTAAATAAGCACTTACACACTTCTGGTCAAACAATAAGGAGAAGTCTCAGCAGAATGTCAGTACGAGGTTTTCCCAGAGCATGAATTATGTCATACCCAAAACCCGTATGACTTTTGCTCAAAAACATCTCTCATTTATCGCACTGAGAGTGTTTAATATTTTGGACGGCCTCGTGGTGTAGTGGAAGCGCATTTACCACCATTTTTACATTAGAATATTTCATAAGCAGCTAAAGCGAAATATTGATCATCTTACCTTAAATGTAACAAAAATTACCGAGATACTTTGCGTTTAGTTTACCAATGTAGTGCCCTATGCACTATACGGTGCGGAACGAGAATTATGATTATGATGATGTCAATTGCAGTTTATTCAATTTTACTTGTTTTGGTAGGTTTTTATTTTTTATACATCATTCAGAATTTTTTTTTTTTTTGAATACTCTTTTCTTATATATTTCTCTCTGCTTTATTTCTAAATAATTTATATTGTGTTATTTGCTAATATTGTTTTTCATTCACGTCACGTTGTTTGTGTACTTTTGTTTTTTCATGTATTTAAAAGCCTTCTGGACGTAAAAAAAAATTAAATATAATAAACACGAAATATAAAGTAAAATATTTATTTAGTTTGGTACATGTATTTTTAGTCAAGCTAATAATTTTGTAATTCACAGGGGAATATAAATTTTTCAAAATTAGCGGCCTTCGTCGTGTAGTGATCAAGGCGTTTGACTCACAAACAGAAGGTTCCGGGTTCGGTTCCGGTGAGAACACAAAAATTAAAGGTGATTTTTCTTGGGTCTTTTTTGTGTTGTAAATTCATCACTGTAGTTGGCTCCTGGCCTGTTGTGACGCAATTTTTTTTTTTAAATCACATAATCTTGCATAGTAATAGCGATTGATTTTTTAAACCATGCTTATAAGTTATGTGTTTTGAATACGCTCCGTCTTTAGAGTACATTAATAAGGCATATATTATGTTTAACTAACTATCTTTCGTCAAAATATATTTACCACTTTGTTAGTTTATTTCACTCCCAATGAGTTATATGTTTTATTGAAATTAAATGTGTTTACCAAATTCTACTTCCTGACACGATTTTCAATTCTCTTGGGATGTTGTCTACAACAATAGAAGTTCCACAAGAGTTACGGAAGACCAAGTTTGTTTCCAACTTCAGAGCTCTGAGCATCCGTAAACCTCATTTCTCAAATGCCCACATATGCTCAGAGGGAGAGAAATGAAAATGTACGAGCGATTATACTGCAAAAAGACAGACGTACTTCCAATTGGGTTGCGATAAAAATGTTTTTTTTAATGGTTTTATTTTAATTATTTTTACTCCAGTAAAATGGCTACATAGTGCAGAGCCATACCATTTCTGCTGAGTTGCAAATCACTTGCAATGATATAAATATGGCAATTATTGAAATGTAATCACAACAAAATAAGCAGATTTTACGAAAAATACTTATTTCCCATAAGGATAAGTTTACTTACAAATAAAAAGAGCTTATTACATTTTTTCTATTGCTGTAAATGCATTCTAACATAAAATGCATAAAAAATACGATTTGTGTGCTATATCACATCAATCAGTATCACCTTCATCAACTTATTCGCTTCTCATGGCGCATTGGGTACTTCATTAGCAATGCCCGAATACTGCATTTGAACTAGTTTTGGACAACTTTTTTTCTGCACTAGCTACCATATAAACATAAACATGAACATAAAACAAAATTTGAAATTTGAAACACATCCCGCCATTGCTCATACAACAGTGAATGGATCCACCCTGCAGTGGCTTGGAGAAGTGCGTTATTAGAGCTTTTCAGGCGTTCCCACAGGCTCCAGGCTCTTTGGCGAAGTAGGGCGGCGAAGGTGTTTTTTTTATTATTTTCTGCTGCAAACACAATTTCTGAAAAATGCAAATATTTGGAGGCGAGGATTGAACGGAACCTAAAGTAAGGTAAGCTAATGCAACAACCACTTGTCTACGAGACGACGTTTCTCCTTTCAATTTCTTTTTTCAGGATTTTACCGAAATATAATATCAAATATCCTAAATTTAAGTACTGTAAACTTGAAATAGTTCACATTAGTTCTGTAAAGTGATTGAGACCGTTTGCATGCAATGAAATTAATTTTAACCCAATTTTTATTTGAAGACTAGAATTTATTGAAGAGAAAATATTATTTTTTTTAAAAAAATTGAAATATTAAACTGTTTAATATCAATTGTAGTCCCCATAAAAACTCAAATTCGTATTTTTCATGCCGTTATTTTTCTGTTCATTTGCTCAACGCGTCCAAACTATCGCAACCATCGCGATAATGCACAAATCTCAGATTTACATAATGCTCGGATCTATCATACATCGTTTCACTAGACATTCGCCTGAGAGACCGCATTTTGACAGAATTTAGCCTGCTTTTATAACTGTTTCCCAATTATGTTCTTTGTTTCCATACATTAGGGCCAGCTCCAGAACCTCAATTAATTAATTGATCTTAATTTATTGCAAAAGAGAGAAAAAAACATTTTCAAGAAAGGGATATGGAAGTCAAGGAATTTAAAGGGCTTACAACCTGTCACCGACTGGTTTAAATGACTAATTAAAACATTGTTTAACATTTACCAGTCTGCACAAACATTTGGGAATGCTCAAAATATTGTTGATTAAACTAACGGGTATAAAATGATAAAAAAAATCAAATTGGTTTAAGGCGCTGCTTAGTAGGCAAATTGGTTCAGCCAGATGAATTTCACTCACGTGATAAAGGTTTCATATCTTTTTCATTACATAAGTCAACAGATAGAAGAGTTAAGGAAATGTGGATGTTTAACGTGGGCAGAGTGGTGAATAACTGCACACAGTTACACATAACGTGAACACTTAAACCAGCCAATAACAGGTCATAAGCCCTGTAAATGGCTTCAATGAAAGCACCCACCCCTTATTGAATCTGTTCATGAAGACTTCAGTCTTTTTTCAGTTTTGCATATTTACTATCAATTTTTTAAAACTTAATAATCGAAAAAAATATTTTATTTTACAATCAAACCGCGAAAATAACAAAACATCTTTAAAAACTTTGAGTGTATCCCTCACTGAAATATTATCAATTTGTGATTAATCGAATACGAATGGTCAGTAAAATCATATTTTTCTTATTTTCCAGCATAACAGTGAAGGAATACAATGTTAGATCGAAATTGAGACCGCGGCCGTACGCTTTAGATCCCGCTTTGAAAAAGAAGAAGAACGTAGTAATACTAACAAAACTACATAATAATAGTAAATGTCTAGACTTTCACATCACTTTCTCAAAAAAAAATTCCCTCTCTGTTACAACAAATTAAGATCTAAATAACTCCCTAAAAAGGAAATCCAGCCTGTCTACAAACATTTGCACATACTAAAATATCGTTAATCAACTGATATTTATTTTAACACGGTTAGTTATTTATAATAAATGAATTCTGAATTTGTCAATTTTACTGTCAAAATCACTCTTCCTCTGCTACACTTTAGGACTTTTATATTAAACTGAACAGTTTTGACAGTGCGCTTAATATTTTCATACAAGGAATCACAATAAAAATAACCTCGGCTATTTAAGTTAATCAAAAAGTTCGTTTAATCTAAAAACGCGTACGGAATAACAATTATTTCATTAAAACGGGTAAATAAATGGTTTTTCATTCCAATTCGTGAAAAAAATCATCCCGGCCTTTTCATGCGTCTCCCTATAGAGGAGGCACTCACGTTTACAGCAGGATAAAGTATAAAATTACGATCGCAAAACACGTATTTTGGGACCCTGATAAAAAAGGTTCCAACTATTGTGGGTCACATGCTTGCTCAGATTGTTATTTTATGTAAATATTTCATCCTATTCTTCCCGAAATACTTTTTTTATCAATACCATTGATTTTTCTCCCATTAGCAAGTATTTGTGTTAAGTTTTTAGTTTAATCGTTCTAAATTAAAATTCTTACTGATTTTGGTGCGTGCCACATCAGAGTATTGTTACTCTGGTGGGTACTAATAGAATAATATATAAAGATAGCACAAGGGCTATAATCTCGCTCTATTTCGTTTTTTCTCGAAGTCTTCTGTCGTCACAAAACGCACTGTGCTTTAATTTTGCTCTAAAATAAATTGTATACAGTCCACTATTATCGAGATCTTTTATTAAGTAAAGATCGCCGCCATATTTATTGAATTGGCGACCACCAGCAGCAAACACACACATTTTTCCAATTCGTAAGCATGTTATTAAAAAAAATCTAAAGCTTATCAAACCGTGGATTACTCATGGTTTAATAGTATCTGTGAGACACAAGGAAACACTTTATAAAAAAATCAACTTTAAAAAAATCGAATGAAGAAAATTTTTGCAATAATTTAAGAAAATATAAAAATGAACTATCATGTTTATAATAAAATAAACGAATAAGAAGTATTGTTCGCAAAAACTATAATTGTCTAAAAGTAATAGAACGCAATTTATAAAATCAAATAAAATAATTTGTAAAAACCTGTATAATTTAGTGTTATAACTTTCACAATATTGATAGAATTTAATTTAACTATTCAATTGAAAAAAAAAAGACTTTTTTTTACTTATATGTGCATGTTGTGTTTCTTGGCCTTGTGGTACAGTAGTCAGCACGTTTGTTTACCATGTAAGAGGTCTCGGGTTCGATTTCCGACATGGTTGACATGAAATATTTATTATAAAAGTTGTTTTAATACTAGAATTTTTCATAGCCCGTGGACTGGTATCTGAAGCGAAAAACTGATCATCTTATCTTCATGTAACAAAAATGATCAGGATTTATTGCGATTGGTGTACTTATGTAATGTTCTATGCACCATTAGTGCGGAAAGTATCCAACGAATTGTTATTATTATACCAAAGTCGTATACACTGTTTATTGTTTGTGAACCTTAATAAATAAATAAATAAAATATCAGCAGGAGTATTTGAAGTATCGTAAATGAGATTATAGATCAATAATCAAAGTAATTTGTAAGAAACCCTCAATATTCAATACGGAAAATATACAACAAATATTTCAAGTAAATACGGTGGACACTATCTATAAAATTCATTTAAATATACAAATTTAAAAAGAAGAAAAAATAAACGAATTTTAGATAAATAAGTCACTCAGAGAAAAAAATAATGTGAGATTCCTTAATTCCACACAAGTCATGTCAATTTTTTTTTTTAAGGAACAACAAATTATCATAATCTCCCTTATGAACTTGAAACTATTTAACCTCATATGTTATCACTAAATAAATTCTAAGTAAATTTTAAAAAGTTTTTTTAATTGATTGATTTGGTGTTTATTTTGTAGAACTGCATATTAAAATTTATAATATTAGAAATTAAACACTGATTTGAGTCTGCTGAACACTATATTTTATTTTTACAAATATAAAAAATATAAAAACAAAAAATTCGTGACAATTGTTTCGCTTTGTTAGGCCATTTGTTTGAAAATCTTTGTTGTTTAAGCAATGTGATATTTACCATATTCCAAAACTGATTGGCAAACTGCACAATATATTTTAAGAAATTCTTTAAAGCTGATTATATTCATATTGTTTTAAAAAAGTAAATATGTTTTTTTAGTTTATTATTAAAATGTAAGATTTGTTTATTCCAGTTCAATTTTTTGTCCATATGAATACTTAAATAAATACGTTAAAATTTTTTAATCTTTATTCGGATAACCAACTGCTTTATCTATCTTATTTATAAAACAAAACAAATCACAAATAAGCCAATTACAGGTTTTCACAAGTAGCATCATCGTTAGTCAAAAAATATTCTCAAATATAAAATGAACAGTAATCTAATGTTAATCCAAAAGAAAAGAAAAAACACTACGAATTATATCGAAAACTAATAAATGCCGCACGTCATTATGATTTTTCACAAATAAATCTGTGTTTAATGATTTTGTTATTACATGAAAAATATTTGAAGTTCTCTATAAATATGAGTTTTGCCCATAATTAGATGAAACAAGAAAATAAAAAGAAGATGGTTATTCCTTAGAACTTTTGGAGGAACATAATTACAGGCTTTGCATAGTAGTTCAGAACATCAAATTAAAGCAGAGGCAATTTTTGATATTTAAATTATATCAGATATTTTAAGACATTTTTGCAGAGGTAATAGGTAATGTTTTTATACAAATTTTAATGTATTTATCAGATAAAAACTCAAGTTTCAACCGGAAACAAACGTACTAAGATTTTTGTTTGAATATTTTCAATTCGTGATATCTGCACATTGTACATAGGATTTCATATTTGTGATCCATATTTAAAGTTGCTTCGCACCAATGTACAGTAAGGGATTTTGATTTAATTGAATCCACTCTGTCCAACTTACAATTGCAAATAATTTTTGGAATCTGATTATCGATAAATATATATAATTTATTTGTTAATATATTTATATTATATTCATAATAATGATATTTTATTTTTATAATTAACAAAATATTTTACTTTTCCGGTATATTATATTTGAAACTTTTAATAAAAAAAATTAATTAAAATTATCATAAGATTCAGAAAGGGTCTCTGGGATGGTTTAGTCATGTATAACGAATGGACGACAAAAGAATGGTAAAACAAGTATACATGGCAAAAAAGAACGGTAACGTGAGACGAGGACAACCAAGGGAGACGTGGCATGATCAGATAAACCAAAATCTTATGTTTGGTCATGTCAAGAGCAGACACAACCGAAGGGCATATATGACAAAATGTATTAATGTGGAAGAACCTAGGAATATATGCCATGATAGACGGGTGTGGCGGTCCATTTTCTAAGCCTACCCCTGCGGGGAAATGGCGTGATGGTAGTTGTAGTAGTAACATTTAGTTTATTATACGTTTAAGGGTGTATTGCGGAGGGTAACTTAACAAATTTTAAATTTAAAAAAAATAAATCCATCACCCGTGGATTTGCGCGATTACAGTATTGCCAACTTACGAAACTGCCAATTTTGAGATAGAGAATTTCGCTTACAAAATGGTTGAGTTTTAACATTTACATGAACATGAAAATAGTATTGAAGAACTCTTTTATAAGTTGAGTATGTTTAAACTGATATTTTTCTCTAATAAAAGTATCCTATTATCGACAAATTATCCTTTAATCAAGAGGTAGAAATCAAATATATTTCGAGATATGTAATACACTTTTATTTCTCTAAAATAGTAAAATAGGGACTTCTTATCATTCTTAAATAATTGTTCATAATATTTACGATACGTAAACTATGTTTCTGTATATTTCGTAGACACACATTTGATGTACCTAATTTGTACTGTTCCTCTGTTTTGTTTCTATTATCAACCGAGTAATACTCTGAAGATATCTGGCCATATAAACATCACGGCACAACGTAATGTCCTGTATTCTCCAAGTCAGGAAACAAGCTCTTCTCATACAAATAACACAAGACGTTTATAAATGGAGTCCTTCTCCCATGAGAAATGATCCTGGTAACCTACCACGTCTAAGATTAACATTGAAACAAATATGTCAACAAGCTGTGTACAAGGTTACTTACATAATATGGAAGAATTGAGTTTATTTTCTTGCAAGATAAACAGAGGAATATGTTTTAAAGTACGAATATTAGTAAAAATATGAAGGCGTTGTTTTTATGAGTGATCACTAAAAGGAAACAGTACATTTTAAATAAAAATTAAAATGAACTAACTCAAAATTATTATTACATACGGATTTATTTATGGTAAATCAAAATACTTTATATAAATTTTCTACTACATGGCTTTAGATGGATTGCATCTAAACACAAGCAAAAGTTATAATTATTGCCATTTTCTGGTTGTGGTTTCGTTGCTAATGTCGCAGACTCACAGATCAGAGGTCCGAAATTCTAACTCCATGCTCCTACAACTTGATTCCCGTTTTTTTAATTGTGAGTTTTTTACTGGAATATTTAGGTAAATAATAAAAATGCAAATAATAATTTTTTAAAAATGTATCGGCATTAACATTGTGGAATGACAAGATAATTTTAAAAGATAAAACTTTACTATCAAGTAGGTAAAATAATACACTTTTATTGGATTTAATTATACACCTATTATTTTTAAATATACATGTCTTATTTTGTCCTTCAGAACATTATCACAGTAAGTCTTTTGAAATTGTTCTAAAAAGACACATCACACATATTTAAAAAAAAATAGAAATACATATAAATCCAATAAAAAAGTTTAAATTTGGATACCTTACCAAATTTCAATATGGAATTCTACCAATTATCTGCATTCTTATTCATATTCTTAGAAGTGGGGGTCAGTGCTATTCAAGCTCCTGACGTCACTGCGACCTGTGAAGATCTATTGTAACGTGTCCCGTGAATAGTTCTCGCCCTCCAAGCCCAGGTCTATAAAGAGCCTGGCTGCTGTGTGGAAGGCGAGAATTTACATTTTGCTTAATCTCCCCTCCAAGCCCAGATCCGTAAAGTATCGGACTATAATAGTTATATCCTAACAAGACAAAACGCATCACACATATTTAAAAAAAAAAAACAATAATACAAATCCAAAAAAGTGTTTTATTTTTGACACCTCACCAAATTTTAATATGAGATTCTACCAATTATCTGCATACACAATAAATCAAGTCGGTCTTCTCAAAACGAAGCGTTTCATTTTTTCTTTTTTCATAAACATGTTTATCAAAAGCATACAAAAATTAACAAATAAATTATCTATTCCGACTTAATTGCATAAAATGTAGTTTGTCAACAGGTGCATATAGTTTAATTTTAAAATATATACATAATCTTATCTCTTAAATTCTTTATACATATAAAAACTCTTATTACTATGGAAAAAAAAGAAAATATATTCATCGAAAATACAAAATAAAAATTGTCCAAATAAAAAAATTATATTAAAACCACGTTCTAAAAGCTAGATTTTCAGCAGACGTCTTTCTTTTGAGCCATATAAGTTTTTTTGATTTTTTATATTTAATGGAAGCATATTATACATTTTTGGTATATTGTACTCTAGTGTTCTTTTCCCGTATTTATTATTGAATTAATGGAGAGCCAGTCCATCTACACTAGTGAACCGAGTGTTATATACATGCTCTAATTTATTAACCAGCTTGGACCATATAAGGCTCTAACGGATAAAATATTTATGGATTTATACAATAAGGATTTTGGAATATCGTGTCGCTGACAGTACAATTTTTTTCAAATATTAACTTGATCATTGAATTTTATAAGTTCTTAACAAGGTTTTTGTTTATATTATTGGAAAAAGCCCATGAGGTTAAAAATTTATTCTGAAGGTGACAAATAAATTATTCTTAAAGTACTATCAGGGACATAATATTTCAATATATACATTTTACCAACTATTGATCTATTACACAATTTTGTAAATGAGCATCCCATTTAAAATAGCAGTCAATTATTACATATTTGTAAGTTTTATTTTACAAACGGAATTTTAATACATTCTAGTAGTAATTATTAATTAAAAGAGTCAACATTTTTTAGGTACAAATATGTATATCATCAGGTAAAAATACATGGTTCATATTGCTGGTTCATATGTGTGTATTTTTTTGTCTCTTATATAATTTTGAAAGTAGTCAGGTAAGATATTGTAAAGTTAAAGTCATTGCAAATTTTTTAAATTTATATTTCGTTTTTATTTTTATTTATGTTGAATTTTTAAATGAAAATTTTATTTTACTCATACTTGCATACATGAAAGTGATGTTGTCTAGAATTATATAATATAAAAGAGAAATATTTTATATTAGAAATACCGATAAAGATATTTGAAATGGATTAAGAAAAAATCATTGTTTTTACAAAATCAATATGGGTATTGTGGAAAAATGTTTGCATACAAAATTTTCAAAATGCATTTGTTTAACAATTTGTCTTTACAAAAACGCGACATTTTTGGCTTTAACAAATGTGACGTTAAGATTTATGACGATGTTGTATTTAAATTTAAACCGTCACAAACAAAGTTTAAAATTTAACCTAATCGCGACGTGTAAGGGGTGGTCAATGCGAAGGAACCGTTTTCGCGGGAATTTTAAATTATCCATTTAAAAACATTTTTTGAGCTACTATAAAAAACAAGAGAAAATATTTTGTTTACTCGACAGTATTTTATAGACCCTTACTAATTTGCAATTGGTTTTTGAAAAAGTGATATTTACCTGTTATGTCCATGTCAGAATTTAATGTTGCTGTAATGTCATCATTTTGTATACTTCCCATGTGTGTTCAATATTCCTTGTATTTGTTATAACTAAGATAATTTGTTTAAATAAAAAATAATAAAAAAATTTCCTTGATCGCATGTCAGTCGACGATGTATTTTTTTAATTGTGTGTCGAAATAAATAGTAAAAATCATAAGGGTATATAATAAATATATTTCTTTCGGTGGTTTTAAAAAAATAATTGAACGTAGTTATGCAGAAAGCAGCCAGCCATAGAAAAGTGAAACTGAGATAAAAGCACTTCACTTTTGTGATAGGTGTGAAAAATCAAATTTACACAACAGACGAAATGTTTTTGACTTTAACAAATGATAAACAATGAAAACATTAGTTTTTTATATTACAAACAAGAATCTTATTACGTATTTGACCAGTTTTAATAACTTTTGAAATACCGGAAAATCTTTCTATTGCTGTGGGTGTTTTCTGCTAATTGAGAAATGCTGTTTTTGTGATCGACACCATTTTCAGAAGATGATAATTACAGTTTTTTGTATTAATGTGGTCTGGCTATTTTTATCAGAACATGGAATTGACCTTATTGCACCCGGTAACATCAATATCACATTTTTCCAAAATTGTGGATTTGCTGCTTTCTGCATAACTACGTTCCATTGTTCCTTTGTCAAGGCTTTAAAATCCAATCCAAGAAAAATTAAATAATACAGTAAAAATACATTCTTCCACATAACCGAAACAACTTAAAGACCGTGGGTTTTCCTATCGGTATCACTCAAACAAACGATTGGTATAAAAAACTGTAATTAGTTGTATTACATTTGCTTATGACCATTATAGTAATTTTATAAATTTAAAACATCAGATAAGATATGTTTATACAAATTTATATTTTTTAAGTTGATAAAATAATGTTATCTGGATCCACTTCATATAAGCAATATTTCACATATACTCTCCCGGCGTAGTAGTCAAAGAATCAAACCAATGACCTCAAATGTGGTAGGCAAATACGCCGACCACTTCACTACGAAGCCGACAAATACGTCGTACCTGATAACTATCTTCGACAAAGACAGCATCGATTGTTTTACCTACCGCGGTTATGCCAGTTGGTAGAGCAATCTTGCTACTTAATCGCATCGCCTCGGATGTCGACATATTTCACGACAGTGGGCCTTCCCTTAGGAAAGCACTTTCTAACTTTTATTTTTTTTTTTTACATTTTGTTATATTATTTTAATAACATAACTATCTACTGTAATTTGTGATCTATTTTTGTATTAAGAATGAATTGGGTCTTTTTTCTGTAATGTTCTAAATATCTGAATAAATAAATGAAATGAAATATTTACTCGATTTCCTTTTTCTAAACGATCGAGTCAAAAGCTCGGCCAGAATTCTGGTTCTTCAGCGTTGTCGTCCAAGATTTTAACCAATAACTAAATTATATGTCAAAATATTTCCAAAATCAAAATTTTACTAGCTTTTTGATCAATATAATACAGCTCCAAGGATTTAATTGCAATATTTTACTGAAACCAAATTAATTAGAAAATCAATTTAAAATTGGAATTCCTCAAAACCTTCCTTTATCGTCTCACTCCCCCCGCCATTGGCGTGGGTTCCACCCCATACCTCCTTACAACCCTTCTGTAGCACGAATTTATCATCTCGTTCACATGAAGTTGACAAATGCGCGGTCATAGTATCTGATACAATATGGCCTGAATAAAATTAAACAACTGACTGAGCAAATGAGAACCAGACAGAGTAAGAGAGATATTTCCGTTCCTGTCTACACACGATAAAAGAATTTATTATTTGCATTTACTTTGGTATTAAACATCCCCAGAGTCACATGATGCGGAGTAAAAGTAGTTAGTACACATATCCTACTTGCAAATGTTGAACGAGTTAGCTGACATACTTATGTTCAATATAATGTTAACATATTACAACAGATATGAAGAACATTTAAGAGAAGGTAATATAGAAGTCTAGGCATCTACATGGCTTATGACCTGTTAATGGCTGGTTTAAGTGACCACTTTATACACTGTGTAACATTCACCATTCTGCCCACATTTGAGCATCTATATTCCTTCAATTCTTTCATCTGTTGATGTTTGTGTTTGTGTTGTTTGTGTTGGTGATGTTTGTGTTGAAAGAATTGAAGGAATATAGATGTTCAAATGTGGGCAGAATGGTGAATGTTACACAGTGTATAAAGTGGCCACTTAAACCAGCCATTAACAGGTCATAAACCCTGTAGATGCCTAGACTTCTATATTACCTTCTCTTAAATGTTCTTCATCTCTGTTGTAATATGTTAATATAAACAGCTTCCCAGGGAGTTGAATCCAGTCCTTGTGTACAAAAATTTTGACAAACTCAAAATATTGTTCAATATAATGCTTTTAGATAGGTATTTTTTTTTAATTGAAATTATTGATGCCTGTAAAAGTTTTTTCTTCTAAAGCTGTGTTCATTTAACAAGAGTCCAAAACTGTTTGTAATATTGAAACTTGTAAAAGTAAAGACACGAAAAATCAATATCAAGTATTTTTTATTTTTTTTATTTTATTTAATTTGATTATATAATTATATTAACATAATTTTTTTTTGGTTTATTTCATATTATTTTATTAAACATTTTAAATATTTTTTTCACTTGTTTTCTAATTTTTTTTTTTTTTTAATTAAGTTGAAACAGTTATTTTAATTATCTTTATTCTCACTAATTGTATCAATATAAACCAATCAATTTTATATTTTGCAACTGGGATAAAGCTGTTGAGAATATGTAAGTCTAGGCATATACAAATCTTATGATCTGTCATCGATGGCGTTAAGGATAACTTTTTTATTTGATTAAATAAAAAGGAAAAAATTAAATTTGTCTATAAACATTTGAAAATACCTTTAATATTGTTAATAAATGAATTTGGGAATTCATTTTTAAAACAAATATAAACTTTAACATTATTTGTAATTTACATACAGAATATCATTTTTGATTAGTTTTTTATCAATATGTGCAATAAAAAACTTTTATTCTTTCTTTGGTAATATGCTGTGTATAATATTTTGACAAATATTATACATATTCTGAATGATATCTTTATGGTACTCATATATATGAAATGATACTAAACACAATTCATCCTTACTCTACACAGAACTTTGGTCATAAATACTAGAGATTAGTGCACACATAAATGTAAATAATGTGATTGTTGTAAATATTTAAATATTTTTTAATTAATGTGTTATAAACTTAATGTCTCCATTATTGATAGATACTGGATAAAAAGTGTTTATTTTAATCTCGCTTTATATTTACAAACAGTTGGAGAGGATTCAATTTGTATTTGGAATGCTCACTCTTGGCATTACAGCAATATGTAGAAAGCTCAATCGTATGGAAAAACTATAAGTTTCAAAGCTGAATACTTCAACTAGAAACTGTATTTTACGGTAAACTAAAGTTTAACAATGGCTTGTTCATGCACTAAAATACAGCGAAAACATTTCTACAAACTTATGAATAGCTAAACTCAGCTCTAAGCGTAAAACGACTAATAACAATCGAGAAATTCTATAACGAATTGATCGATGTATCACATGTTAACTGTTTCTATTGAGTTTAACGAGCAAAGGTATTCCTTGAACATGAATACTTTATATCGAACGAAAACAAAGCCAACATAATACAACAAACAAACCAGCCATTTTAAGCGTAAACACAGAAAATTAATGTATTGTTACTTTTGTAAATGTATAAACATAAGCGAAACAATAACAAAAAAATTTAAATTCGATGTTTTGAAAACGTGAAATTTTTTTTGGATAAAAAAATCTATTTACTTCATTTTAACTATGAAATTTTTATTTATCAACTTCATTTAGGAAATACGTTTGCATCTGAATTAGATTAATTAAGAATTTTAATATTCTTTTAAAAGGTTAGCTATAAAAACTAATAATATTATTCTGACATTTATTATGATGTTTGAATGGGTTTTTTCTAAAAAATATTTTTAAATTAGTCGATTGAGAAGTAATATTACAATGAAGACGATATGTATTATAAAATATTTATTCAGATAGTTTTACAGAAAAACAATTTGTAAATTTTTAACTCATCATCATTCCATGTCCGCTCCCTAGTTGAAGCATATTGAGTCCACCAAGATTTTCCATGCATCTTCATCGGCTACCAGCTCTCGTGCGTTCTCCTAAATCAGTTTCACGTCCCGTAGTTCTGACAAAAACTGCAGATTAACAGTCAGTCCAGGACGTCGAGAACCTGATGCCTTGTAAAGTAGACAAGCGTGGTTACGGCTCTCAGGAAGCATCTGCAGTATATACCATATCTTTCATATTAGTAAAAAAAAGTATTTTAGATAGCATTTTTTTTTTACAATTGCTGGGTATTTTTATTTTACCATATTTGTATCTTCAAATTTTAGTTAAAATTTTTTCGTTTATGTATGCCTTGAAATATTTTTGTAATGTACATAAACTTATATAAAATAAATAAATAAAAACCAAAATAGCCCTGCCTACCGTATCGCCTCCGCTTGGTGACAGTTGTCATCGGAATTTGCTTCGTCCGCTCTCTTATTACTTTATTCCTCTCAAAATCACACCTACGCACACTTAAGATTCTTTTGCGACACCTATTTTCAAAACTTAATATTTTGCTGCTTTAGGCCCTCGTGAGGTACCAGGACTCGCATCCATAGAGGAGAATAGTGTTGATTTAAGGTAATTTATCTACAAACATTCGCTTTTTATTCGTTTATATTTAGTTTTTTTCTTTCTTTTGAATATGTTTTGCAACTTAAATTAAACATTTTTTATCGGTTGGTTGGAAGAAATTGCTATTTCGCAATAATACTGCCAATATACAATTATAATTATGTACAAAAAGTGAAATTAATAAATAAATAAATAATAGGTGTTATGCAGGCGTTACAAGGGCGGCATTTGGCTTTCACCAAGTATATATCCGATCTCCTGTCAGCCTTTATACTGTTGACTGTAGCACCTGTTACTCCTAGCGGCACTCTCAGTCCATTTTTATGTTGCCATTTTGCCTGCTAGAAATAATTATTGATACAAGAATGCATAAATGTTATTCTCATTATGATATTACTATCGCAAAAATCGCTTTTGAACCTTTTCTATTTTAAAGATGCGTTTTGATTCAAAAGGGTTCTTAATTATGGAACTAGATTCAAGTATGCTGCAGACTAGTATGGCATACAATGTGCAAATCGCAGAAGTTGCTAGAAGGCGTTCTTAAAACGTTATCATTGTAAACGTTATCATCCTTGGTCATCGGTTATCCAGGTGAGAATACGGTACGGGACCGCTAAAATAAACTTTAAGGTAAGGATGTAAATCTACACCCATCCCTACCCCCACATAGTAAGGGTCCTTTAGTCCCAGTGTGTTGGGTGGACTCTTAAAGTCAACAACTCTGCCAAGACATATAGCTAATTTTAAAGGGTTATTATAGATTATTAGACTCTTCCCCTTAGAGATCAAAAAAGCCAAATACAAATTAGTATATTTTATCATCATAAACATATACGCAACAGTAAATTCTGCTAAAAATAGATCATGCAACAATCATAATCAATCAATATAACACAGACAATTATGACGAAAGGTATACGTCAACTTTCGTACAAGAAAATTTAGTCACAGATGACAACAATAATTATAAGCATTAAATTTGTAAAAAATATTAATATGTAAACAATCTACGATTCGTTTGGAAAGTTCCATTTTCAAATCGAGGTTTCATTTTGTATTAGGAAATAATCGAAAAACAGGTATCTTTAGTATCGAAATCCGGATAAAATAATATAATCTATTAAAACCCTCAGGAAAGGTTCATTATATCTATCATTAATAGTAATGAATTCCGATCAATATTCTGAAAAAGGTATATTAATAATTGAAACATATATAAAATAATATAAGTAAATAATGTTAATTTTATATAACTAAAATTTTCCTGACAGATCCAGTATATTTATATTTAATAATAATTTCAGATCGATGCTCTAGAATAACCTCTGATTTGGAATTAAATTTTATATTAAAATGATATCAACCTATTACAACAGAGATGAAAAACATTTAAGAGAAGGTAATTTAGAAGTCTAGGCATCTACAGGGCTTATGACCTGTCAATGGCTGGTTTAAGTGGCCACTTTACACACTGTGTAACATTCACCATTCTGCCTATATTTGAACATCCATATTCCTTCAATTCTTTCATCTGTTGATCTTTGTGAGGTTAAATAGCTAAAACCTTTATTTATGCGAGTGAGATTCATCTAATTGAATTATTTCACCTGCATACTAGGCAACGCCTAAACCAGGTAATTTATCAACAATATTTTGAGTTTGTCCAAATTTTTGTAAACAAGAACTGGATTCAACTCCCTGGGGAGCTGTTTATATTAACATATAACAACAGAGATGAAGAATATTTAAGAGAAGATGATATTAAATGATATTATGCTTAATGATGCAAGTAAGATCTTTATATATCTCTAAATACCAAACGCTACAATGGTTCACCCTTAACGACATGGTGAAATCACTTAACCAAACAGAGAAGAATATAGTTGAGAGATTCCCAATACTGTTTTTACTATTATATTTTTGCCAATAAGAAAGATCAAAGATGTGCAGTGTAGACTCATATATACCAAAACCAAAGTAGAATATAATTCTTGAATATCTCGGTGACGTCACAAAAGACGGAACATAGTTCGAAGAATAGCATTACTGACTAAAGCGATATAGTCTGTCACCATAACTTCACAAAAGTACTTTAATATCTGAATAAGGACACGTAATGTAGAGGCACTAGCAATCAGTGAAAATAACTACAGCTAGGTTCTCATTACTTCCGTTGCAGATAATGCGCATTAACTTTGCACTCGCGTACTCTGCAATAACTGCGGTTCATCAAAATTGCGTAGTCGAATTTTGTGACACATAGACATGAATAAATTCAGTCCTTTTGCACCAATATATAAAATATATACACGTTATGAACAATGTCACAATGACAAGAGATAAACTTGGCAAAACAGATTCGAATGTAAATCCGTTGCACTTTCTAGAAGCTTTGTACGTAGGTCCGGCGCGGGAAAGGTGGAGTAGGAAGACGCGTGACAAAATCGCACTTAGAACATAGTTTTTTTGCGCCTAATTTTGAAATTTACTTTCTTTTAAAGATATACAAGAGTCAAAGGAATATCCCGATACATAGTTTTATTAAAATACCTAGAGTTTTAAAGTACAAATCTAAACATATTACTATATTTATACAACACTAGTAATATGGGACCTCAACTTTGAATTTGCTTTAAAAATAATACCAAGATCTATAATATAGTAATTGCGTGACAAAAATACATTATTCATGGATGTACAGATACGAAAGCCCTACGGCATGGAATTTATCCGTAACATGGGTTAACAAAGTAAATTGTTGTGCTTAAATTACAAATTAAAAAAGTTAAATGAAATATATTTCATTACGTTATATAATCACTTTGTTTTGCGCCCTTGAGATTTTGTACTAAGAAAATGGCGCTTTCCAAATTATCCATAATAATAATAACATAAAAGTCATCAAATATAGCGTTGTTTGCTATTTTTTAAAATATCATACGATTCAACGTCGTTATTTTGAGATAAAATTTGTCGTAAAGCTTTAAAACTAATTTAATTGAATTCGAATGCTTCTTTTAGGTTATTAGTACAACGCACAGTTACGTTGATGCAAATTTTAATAATTTATCTTGACACACACAAATGTCTCCAAAACTATTGATATAACAACTATTTTAAAAAGATGTTACATAAAATATTGATCATGTTAAACTTATCCATATTTTGTATCAAATTAACCAATCGCTTTCGCAAATCGGCATGATTAATAAAACTATTATTGAAACAAAACCACACGACGCCGTTGCGGTATATTTCTACTATTGAATTTAACACCAGTTAATCATAAATGTTTAACCGTCATGTTTATTTGTTTTCAGAGTGATTTATTAATTATTACAAATATTTCATTGGGCGCACAATAACCATTAATATTTTAAACAATCTGTCAAATA
Organism: Micrasema longulum; assembly: GCF_059751315.1. Taxonomy (NCBI): domain Eukaryota; kingdom Metazoa; phylum Arthropoda; class Insecta; order Trichoptera; family Brachycentridae; genus Micrasema; species Micrasema longulum. The sequence goes on from NW_028278814.1 coordinate 252,046, forward strand.
AAAAGCAATCAACTCTCCTGTTCACAGATTTGTTGTTTTATCTTTTGTCCCCATTTAATTACACACTGAGGTTGTTATTAGTTTAACAAATTTACTATTCACAATATTTGTACGAGCAATTATTTAGGTATTTTACCTGAACAATAAGCCAAATGACCCAATTTTAGTAATGCATTATATTTGAGAATCCCCAGGCTTGAGATTGATAAATCATTTTCATATACGCACTAAATAGCGTTTAGCTAAACAGCGTTTTTAAAAATATTATTTTAAGTACATTAAGAGTATTATAACAAAGGATTTTAAATTTTATTTGATGATCTTTTTTACATTGCATTATTTGGAATTTTATTATTTAGAACTCATAACTTGTTTTTCTGGATTGTTATTCTGGTGCATTACATATCATTATAATTGAATCTAATTAATTTTGCTAAATATGTTTTACGGTTTATTATTATAGCTTGACACGGACACTGCCTTAAAAGTTTTTATAAGTTCATAAATATTTAAACAAGTGTAATTTTAAATGAATATATAAATACATTATATACTGATGTTATTTGTTAATTATAACACAGTTTTAAGAATTAATAGCGTTTGAAACAATTTTTTTTGATTCAGCCTAATCTATAATGTTAAATTATATTACCAAAGATTAAAAAATAAAAAATAAAGTCAAAAACCTCATGTATTTCTTTGAAAGATCAAAAAGCAATTTGAATGATTTGTTAAACAAAAAATAAATCCATTTCATTACGCCATACTAAATATAATGTAAGCAATGGAGTTAGAGTTTTTTCCAATATAATTTTTTTAATGTGTTTTGTTTTTATGAAAATAATAAAATAAAATCAACAAAAACTATGCTTATGTGTAAATCGATAAACAAAGGAGCTGAAACCTTTACACGTGGGTTAGGGTCTACACTACAATGCAATTTGATATAAAAGTAAAAAATAAAAAAAACAGTATAAGGTAATAAAAATAAACAAGTAAGTATTTTTTTAATTTATGGAATTGAATTGTCAATAATAGTTTGACGAGCAGCTACAAATAAACTTGATATTGTGAACTTATAAAATAGTCAAGAATTGGACAGAATGTCTGCAGCCGATAGTCTTTTACCAGATAGTAAGTTCAAAGATGTTTTGAGTATGTTGAAATGCTTGCAGACTGGCTGGATTTCCTCCCCAGGGAGTTATTCGTATTTTAATTTCCTGCCATATCCTCTACTCAAAAATGTTTTCCCTCTCTGTTGTAACAAATTTAAATATGAACAACTCTCCAGGGAGGAAATCCAGCCAGTCTGTAAGCATTTAAACATACTCAAAACATTGATGAAGAATAGGATTCTTTGGACAAACTCAAACTACTATTGATACATCCGCCTTGTTCAAAAAGCAGAATCAAAATTGAAAAATATTTCCAGGCGTTGCCTAATACTCGTATGCAGGTGAAGTCAGATGAATCTTATCCGCATCAGTAAAGGTTTCGTCTCTTTTATTTCACAAAGATCAACAGATGGAAGAATTGAAGGAATACAGATGTTCGTATTGGCAAATTGGAAAATGTAACACAATGTGTAAAGTGGCTACATAAACTAGCCAATGACGAGTCATAAGTAAATGAGTCATAAAACAAACTTTTTCTTAACAAGAACAAGAAACCACTATTTTTTTATTACTCCGATGACTTTGTAACAATAACCGATGAACTGAAGATTCAGGATGTTTGTAAAATAAACTCATATAAATGTCAACAATATTTGAGTATGTCCAACTCTCTGTTGAAATAAATTTGAATATCATATAAATGTCTATTTATTTTTATTTTTGCTGAATTTTTGTGCCTAACAATGTGTGCTAATGTAAGATTTACAAACCTAAAATGCATATCTTTTTTACTACTTTTCTTCTTTACTTCACTCTTTTGCTATAAATATTTTATTCTATTTTTTACTATACATTACTTTAACTGAGTCTAACCATAACAATTAACTATGTTTTCTTTATATTTTATAACGTTGTATTTCACTTAAATTTTAAACAAATTGGTTACGGCCGTTATTTATGATAATAATAATAAAATAAAATAAAGTCATTATTTATATATGCTGTAATATGAATATTACATACCCCTTTTTTTTTAAAGAAACCATGATTTTTGAACTAAAAATAGGACAATTATGGAGATATTTATATATCATTTCATTTTTCATTTTGCGTACAGTGCTTGAGTAAAATTTTATTCAAATGTTATATGTCAAAGGCACTTTAAAAAGGGCTAAAACTTAGGTAACCTTTGTTTCCATGGAAATAATGACATCAATACACTGAAGAGCCCCAATGTAATATTTTCCTCATATTTGACATTACAAAGGCCTTCTTACAGAGCAAAAAGCCGCGCTACTTAACTTTGATAAATGCGTGCAAAGTTAAACGTCACTTTTCACCTTAGTTCAAAGTCCTTACGAGGAAGCTCTTTAAATAAAGTTTAGTTAATTAGCGCTGCCTCAACTCGCAAGTGAAGAATGCTTAAGTTATATTGGCTTTCGCCTAATGGCCGAAGGGTTTCCAAACACCTAATTTTCCTTAATTTTATAAACTGGTTCACTAAGAATTATTCGCTGAAAACTCTTAATCTAAGTTTGAATGTATGGGTATTATTCTCGCGAATAAAAAGTTTGGATATTCGCGAAGTTGCTTTAAAGAATGTTCTCGCTATAAATAGAACTTTCGGATCTAGTTAGGTTGAAGTGGTGACTGAAAGTGCTCTGTCGAAAGAAAAGTGTCCTTTGTAATGCATCTTCTTGCTCAAAGCTTTGTGGAGAGATATACAAACAAATACTGCAATGAAACCACTGGGCACAGGGTAAAAAGACAGAAAATTGTTTCCGGTTGTTATTCGCAAACAGAAGAAAGAACAGGAACTGAGGATGCTGTTTACAAATACAACTCTACCTCCGTTGAATATTGAACACATATTACTGATACAAAAAAAATCATACACTTTTGTTGTTTTTAATACTATTAATTTTAGAATACCTTTATTTGAACTGAATATAAAAATCTAGGCATTTACAAGGCTTATGACCTGTCATTGGCTGGTTCGAATGGCCACTTTTCACGCTGTGTAACATTCACTAAATATCACCGGCATCAATAAATGTTTCAGCTCTTTAACTCCACAAAAATCAACAGATGGAAGAATTTAAGCAATTTAGTTGTTTAAACATAAGCAGAATAGAGAATGTTACACAGCGAGGCCGCACTATCTGAAAACCGTATTTTTATATCAATTATGCATATTTTATTCATACTAAAAATTTAATGATTCAATATTTCTAAATAAATGTGCGTCTACGCAAAAACAGTATTCGTATTTCTCCATTGTGTTCGAAAAAAGCACAAAAAGTCTATTGTCTACATTCAAAAACAGGATTCGACACGCAAATATTTAACACAAAATACAGCATTTATCCTGTTGATGTATTCATATTGTGTCGGGAATAATTTTAATTAAAATTTGAAGTCCTATGCATAATTGAGGACCGTTTTTTCAAAACTCCACACACGCTTGAAACGTGAGTTTACAGGAGACGGTGTTTTGTGATTCGCGTCAAATCACGTGAACAATATTTGTTTCAAAAAACCACCCCTTATAACTAACTAAGCCTCATTTCACTATCACCCAATATAAATTATTCAAATTTAGGATCAACACACACGATAAAATATCGTGCTTTGAAAAAAAGGTAAGACTTTGATATTAAGCCAGTTTTTACCTTGTTTAGTTTACTTTTTTTGAAGTAATCGATGCATCTCGATAATGGCTTTAATTTTTAAAAAATCAAATTGACGTGTTGAGTGAATATGATGTATTAAAAAAACGATCCTATAGTGCATATTAAATAAATCAATTTTAAAATGCGGCCCTTTGGGCCTAAAATATATTTTTTTTCCTTCTGCCAGTCTAACTACACACTTCAATCTTTCCTCTATTATTATTGTTCTCTTGATTTTATCTATATGGCTGCGATACACTCTTTTTTTTTAATGATGCACACGCTTTTACACCTGAATACACCCTCTCACACAAATACACACATACACGCAAACATTAAAAAATGTTATTTAATTTAATATGTATAGTTATAATCTAGAAACTTTGCTGGTCTGTTTTTCACCTAATTTTAGTTGTGTGGAGCCCACAATACATAACAAACAAAGAAAAAATTGAAAATGTTCAACGATTTTATTAAAAATACCAAGATTATAAAAACTATAAAACGCTTTGCACTTACAGCCAATCTGCTAAACGAAATGGATTTTTTACCCTTGAAAATAGACGAACTTGACATGAATTATGCTTTTTATTTTAATTATTAAATAATAAAGTGGACTCTTCTAACCTACTCTCCAAAATAAATATTTATGTCCCCTTTTGCGTGACAAAAAATAAGTATTTATTCCACCTGCCAGTCTGTGGCACTAACTATGCACAATACTCTATCTTCTATCGTTCTTGCCCTAACTATAATGCTTTTTTTCATCTATTGATATATTTAACACGCTCCTTAATTTATTGAAAAGTAAATTACAACTTATTCTTTCTGGCTGCGATACGATCCCATTTGCTATTTAATGATGCTCACACTTACACACACCTGAACACTTACTCCCACATACACACAAACACACCTATACACTTACTTTCATACAAATACAAATAAACACACCCTTTTGTTGTACCACAATTTAGAATGTATGATTTTTATTTATAAACTTTGCTGTTCTGTCCTAAAACCGTATCTTTTTATGTTATTTTATCATTGTTGACTTTTTGTTTCTGCAAAATAAATAAATTAATAAAAATAATCATTTTCGACTGGATGTTTCTGTTAAATAAATCAATAAAAAGATCTTAGCGGATCACAAAGACTTCAAGAGCTTATAAAGCACTGATTCCCTTTAAAGAATAAGAATCTTTCAGTCACTTTTAATTTCAATTTTTATATAAAATTTAAAAATAAACAAGCGTAAAATGAATACAACTGTCTGTATAAGAAAAATTGTGACGTGATAGTGATCCGTTTCGATGGTGAAAAATAATTCTGTGATAAATTATTGTTTGATCCAAAATATGATTCCTTGGACCTTCTAGGCAGAAGATTTCCCTTAGGACGAGTACTAGTTTATCTTTATTTATGAGCCGGAATAGACCATCGGTTCGGGTAGAGAAAGATTCCATACCAAACTTCACTCTACGGGTACTATCTTACCAGATGGGTATTATGATAGAGTGTAAATATGTTTATGGGTATTATTTCGATAAGGAGAACCGTTGACTTCAAACTTGCCAAATAAATTCTTTTCAGAATTGCTCGATAAACTTTATCAAATATGTCGTCATAAAATATACAAAACATAACAATTTTCAGGGTAAATTAAAAACTGTTTTTTTAGTTTAATACATTAAAGCTATATCCATTTTAATATTGGTAATCTACTCTCTAAAACTTCTTTTTTAGATATTCAAACTACAACAGAGATGAAGAATACCTTAAAGAAGGGGATATGGAAGTCTTGGCATTTACAGGGCTTATGTGGCCACTTTACACACTATGTAACATTCACTATTTTGCCTATGTTTGAACATCCATATTTCTACAGTTATTTCATTTGTTGATTTAAGTGAAGTTAAAGAGCTGAAACCTTTATTGTTTTGAAGAGATTCATCTGACTGAATTATTTCACATACTAGGCAACGCCCGAAAACAATTTTTAAATTTTTAAACTTCTTCTTGGATCTGTACAATGTTTAAGTTTGTCCAAACGTTTGTAGACAAAAGACTGGATTTCACCTTCATCGGGATTCACTAAGATTGGCTGGTTTACTGGCAATGACATTTATTTTTTAAATTTTATTAATTTATCACTTTATGTACATTTACTATTTGTATACATATAAGAAAGGGCATATTTCCTTAAGGTAATTTTTTTTTACCTACCCAAACCGTTCAGTATGAGAAAATTACAAGTACGTGGTCATTTTCGAGGTGATACATATTCTAGGTTATACAAAATCTCATTGTTTTGTACAAAATTTGAAACAAAAATTTACTAAAAATCTACACTTTACTATGAAGTAAGAAGAGGGGATGGGAAGGAAATAAGGAGTAAAGTTCAACGTTTAGATAGTGACATCTTAATTTGAATGTAAATAAAGAAGAGGCGTCTCTTACATTCGTGGGTAGATAATTCCACAGTCGAGCAGCTACCACTGTGAAAGAGGAGGCAAATAAAGTTAGAGCTGCGAATGGGTATCAAAATGGTTCTCTCGTTTCTAGAACGAAGATATAACCCATGCTGTGATAGAGGTTGGAAGAGCTCTTTTATTTCAATATCCAGCCAGTAGGAGATTTTCAACCCTATAAATGCCTAGAGTTACATGTTCCTTTTTAAAAAATGTTTTTCCTTTCTGTTGCAATCAATTAAGATCTAAAAAACTCCTTAGGGAGGAAATCCTGCCTGTCTACGAACATTCGGATAAACTCAAAACATAGTCGATTAAATTAACTGGTATAAAAAGTATGACAATTCAAAAAATGTTTTCAGGCGTTATCTAGGAGGCGAAATGGTTCAGCTGGATGAATCTCATCCGCATTTTCAATGTTTTAGCTATTTTACCTTAAAAGAGTCAACAGATAGAAGAGTTGTGGATGCTTAAACATAGGCAGAATAGTTAATGTTACTTAGTGTGTCAAGTGGCCACTTAACCTTATCACTGACAAATCATAAACCCTGTAAATGGCCAGATTTCCATATACCTTTCTCAAAAATGATTTTCCTCTCTATTTAGTCTTACTTCTCAATTTATCTCTTTGTAGGCTTAAAAGTACAGTTTCCTCAATAAAACGAAGTTGTATTTATTTTTTTAAAGCTGTTATAGTTATATAATACAATATTTATAATATTTTTCTTTTAAGGTATGTTTTCTTTAAAATTTCCATCTGAAGAAGCAATTCTTATTTTATATTTTATCATATTTAAAAAATAAAATTGTTTAAGAATTAACATCATTTAATGTAGATATTTTTCTCAATATCATATTTATTAAAATTTACCGTTACGAACTCTAAAAATAAGTAATACAAAGAGTCATAGTTTGATTTTAAAGTGTTCTTTTAATTCAGTCAAATATTTTTAAATAGGGTCGAAAAACTCTTTACTCAAGACTGAAAAGGGATATTTAACTCAAAATATTTTTAAGGCTTAGGATTCCTTTTATCAGCTGGTTGAATTCATTACAGTGTCTTTATTTAAAGGATTCTCAGTTGTGCCTTTATTTAAATGTCCATGTTCAATGAATTTGCTGATTTCAATAAAGAAATTATAATTAATATATTTTTTTTCATAATATACATTATTATGTTCCGATTCTATCAAATAAAGTATTTGTCCACGAATGTTTGTAGTTTATAATTTCCCTAAAACCCAGTATTGTTATGAGCACTACATTAGTACTCCCGCTTCAGCAAATCTGGATCATTTTTATTACATTGAAGGTAAAACAAACAGTCTTTGCTTCAAGTTCCAGTCCAGGAACAAAAAAATTGGTGTTGTACCACCTTTAAAACGAATATTTTACTTCCACCCTACCAGTAATCTAATCTAGAACTACATGTATGGTAGGCAAGCGCGCCAATAATTTGATTACTAGGCGGAATTATCTTCACTCAATTTTCTATTTCAATTTTTTTAAATTGAGAGTTCCCGTCAAGAAGCATCGTGTGCTGTAAATATTAATTAAGACGTTTAAGTTAGTGAAAATATTTCATTAAAAAAAACTTACCCTGCTTAAGGCCGTGTTGAGCTGATTTATTGGTATTTACTCACACAATTCGTTAAATTTAAAGCACAATTGGACGTACATATGCAAAAAAGATCCAACTTACTTTGGATCTTTTTTGAATTTATTGTAAAAATTGAAACAAAAAAGATTCATCCGGTTATAAAATAAAATTTTAAAACACGGTCCATAATTTCTAGAATTTCTAGAACTAGAATCTCACTTTTTGCACAAAGAGTAAAATGATATTTGGTCTTAATGTAGTTGAAAAGTGTTTTCGTATAAAAGATACGTAAAAGAAATTTTCGCATCAGGAAAAGCGCAAATGAAAATATTCCGTCTATTTCATATAATTACATAAAACTGAACATCTTACCTTCATGTAACAAGTGATCAGATTTGCTCATAATTCTAAATTACCCTTGGATACGTTACGATAGGTGTACCAATGCAGTGCCCTATGCCCAATTAGGTGTGTAAATTCAATGATGATGATATAAGATAGTAAATTTCAAATACAATTGTTTGTCTGCATAGGCAGACAAATAAATAAAAAAAATGCATATTTCATGGATATAATAACTTGTCTATCAACTAATTATTCATAATAAATCCAATACAATAATAAAAATATAGAAAATCATTGTTTATTAACAAAAAAATACAATTTCTGAGTAAATTTTCCAATTTTTCTTTTTGTTTGAACATTTGCGAATCTTAAAATCTGTTTTAGCAAAAAAGATCCAGCTCCAAAAATAGGCATATAACTCATACGCGAAATGTAAATTTCGAACCAAATAAAACACCATTGGCAAGAGAAATACAATTTCCATCATTAACTATAATTTTTCAAATCAAGTAGTTATCTGTGATTTTATATTAGGGTGATCTTATATTTTCTCAAATATCTCAAAACTGTAATTTGACAGTTCGATCTTTTCTGCATATATACGTCCAATTATAAAAACAAATTATTTTACATAAACCATACCCAAGTAAAGTTGTACAATAAAATACTAAGTATTTAACATTTATAGCAGCAAACATCGTTTAAGAGCATCATTTCCTTGGTTCAAAAGCACTTAACGATTAGTGGTAAGACTTTACTTAGACTTAAGTGAATTCACTCAAGTAGCAACATTAAGTGAGAAAAATCTTAAGTGCAGCGAAGTAAACTTTTAAAAACACATATTTTTTCTTGTACTCGTTTAACTTTATCTAATTGACTTTAAGTAAAGTTCATTTGTACTAATTTTGTTCTTTTGTCATATTTTTTTTTACTTTTTCTGAAAGGAAAACACAAAATGGATTGTTTGAATCCTTTGTCAGATTTAAATTTTTCCGTGAATAATTAAAAAAATATAATGGATGTTTCTAAAGGAAATGAAATCATACATTTTTTCTGTTATGTTATTCTTAGTGTTGAAGTGCTTTTTCTTTTTAGTTTTTTATTGTTTACTCTTTAGCACGAACACTTTACAAACTTACTATTATGCTCAATGTTTGTTTTTGTAAATTTATTGAACATTTTAAGTTGCCAAAATTTCACTCGTACATGCACTTTGTAGCTGCAAGACGATTAGAAATCTAGCTTCAATTGGTAAATGTTATCAAATATCCAAATTTAGTAAATGAGGTATATAATTCCAACCGTTCGTGCGCTCAGTAACTGCAAGACTTGTTATAATCTAACTTCTATTTTTATAAATATATATATATTTTTTTAAATATCACTAAATCCCTAAACTTTATTGTCAAATAAAAAATAATCTACGTAAATAGGGGCTAGATTTCTTAATGTCTATGCGCTATGTAGCTGCAAGACGTGCTGTAAACTAGCGCCTGTATATCATAATTGGAGACGAAGAACAAGAATCCCAACCGTCCATGCGATCTGTAGCTGCAAGACGCGGTGGGATATTTATTTATTGTACAGCGCCCTTGAGGTGATTTTCACAAAAACGGCGATATGTAAACTATCTAGTAAGAGAAATTGTTGTACAATGCAGAAGAACCTGATTCAATAGTATTGATTCAATTAATTTATTTTAAATAGTACATACATTACAAACTAAAATTTAATACGTACATATTATAAAAAGACTGAGACTCTTGTCAAAATAGTAGGAGAATCTTGCTTCGGAAAACCACTTCGTATACATAGAACAGATCAACATCCAGAGCGATGTTGTTCAACATAGTGGTAGCCCATCCAACAGGCATAACCATCGGCAGGTCGGTCTTGTATATCGGAATATGAAACAATCCATGCTGACGCTGTCTTAGGTAATTATCAGGAACATACAAACCAATGCCTTTGATAATATTAGAATTATCGATCATACCGCGCAACAATCGATAAGAATGTGTAGTCAAATACACATTCCTTCTAGTCTCTAAACTGTTGTAGCCAAGCATACCCTGGAGAAACTCGGTCAGGTAGAGCCAAAGATAATACCCGCACTCTCTCATGTAGAGATATTAGAGAAACTTTTTTTGGATTTTGTCTATTATAAGAGAGTACTTCAGTTCATGTGGCCCCCAAATCATCGAGCCAATCTCGAGTCTACTTCGCACTGAAGAGTTGTAAAGAGTACTAAACAAGTTTCATATCCGTTAAAAATATGGAAGAACAAAATAAAAATTATATAAATATGTAAAATCTATGCTAACCAAATACCGACTATACAATATTTGATTTGCATAATTTCAGTATTCCTTTATGGGTGCAAATCTTGACACCTCACCTAAACAAACGAATAAACATTCGTAAGGGAAGCAACATTGTTTAGGGGAGATAAATAAATACGAATAATAATACATATCGTCACCGTTCGGGCAAAAATCAGATAAAAATATAATTGGTACATAAAACCAAAGATTTTATTTGAATAAACTAAAAGTCATAAACCCTAAAAATGACAGTTTTTACTAAAATATGCCATATTAAACGTTAAATTATGTTATTTAACAGACGAGCATTACTAAAGTAACTAAGTTAGAAAAATATTTCATGAATCAGAATTGTTTTTATTATGTGACTTTTATTGTTATATAATAAAACACTAAAACAAAATTCTTTGAAATTATTTTTTTTTTTTTAAATATTTTTCGAACCACAACTTAAAAATAATTATTCCCAATATTTCCATCCATTCACTAACCCTTAAAACTGGGATTGACCAAATTATAAGCAAGTTAGTCATTTAACCAAATCTTAATTTTTTGCCTTATTAAAAACCCATCATAAAAAAAAATATTATATATCAGAAGGATAAGGTTGCAATCAAGTTCATAAAAAGGGTTTTTTTTGGGTCCCCAAACTTTCAAATTGCGATATCTCTGAATGATATTTTTTGTGTACGTAACTTTTGGTTGAACGGTGATGATATTTATAAAGACATGTGTTTTTTATTCATAATATGCATATAATCGCAGAATGATAGAACATTTGTTTTTGATTACTGAAAAGCCTTAATAGGCTATAAATTTTATTTTTTTTATAACGGCATAGATGTTTAAATATTTTTTAAAATTGGAATTATTGACCCTAAAAAAACTTAGTATTTTGCCAAAACTAGTTGGTTATTAAATTATAAAAAATAAGGTGGTACATACAAAAAACAAAGTTATTTCGTTGTAATGTATTGTTCCAATGTGTTATTAAATTAAAGAAAAAAAATCTTTAAATGGATTTAAATTACATTTTTAAAAATATTCATTCTTATAAATTTTATTTTTGAAAAAGTAATATTGTGGTTTTTTTATTAAAATAAAATAAATCTAGGCGCTGGGAAAAAAATTGTGGTTAAAAACAAAGTTGTTTTAATCATTTTATTTTTAAAATACACATTTTTCTTATTTTTTTATTGTTCGTAACTTTTTATCAAAACACGAAAACTTTACATATTTTTTTTTCGTCATATAATTTTCAAAGGCATTTTTCTAAATCTAAAACTTATAACATACGATCTTTTGTTATTTTTTAAATCAATAAATTAAATGACGAGTTATTTAATTTTATATCAAAATGAAAAATCAATGAATCAATGAGAATCAAAATAATATTTTTCGACACCAGCACCAATACTATTCGAAGGAATTCTTATTTTTGTATCTGTGTATGAGGAATAAAACATTTTTCTCGAGTTTGAGATAAATATACATCGGATTATAATTATAATTCTGGATATTTTTGATCAAATTTTCAAACAAGTTTTATGGAGAAAATTGCGGTCGTGCATTTTATATTTGGGTTTTTCAGTAAAGGCAATTTCAAGTACCTACCAAACAACATCTGACAGTGATATGTGCGACCGTGAAAGTTTTAATAGAAAATATTCCTTCTCCCACCCCTGCTCCTCCCCTGTTTGATCCATACGCAACCCACAACCACCTCCCTCCCCCTCCCCTAGTACGCCATCTCACCAAGTATCATAATCCTGTCGGCGCTCAACTTACGTTTTACATTATATTTATTATTTATCGGTTCCCGGATGAAGATTTTGTCACGTTGTTTTAGATTTTTTTAAGAACGAAATGAAATAAGGTCACATTACATAAAAAATTTTTTAAATAAAAATTTTAAAAGATTTCATTTAATCAGTGATCCATTTCCGTAAATTATATTTTCTATTCCCAAGGTGATGAATAATACAGTTTTGTTTGTAAAATATAATCAGAACTACAATAAAATAAATAAAACCACCTTTTTTAAAGCACAATTTTTTTTGCACCAATTGGTTTCAAAGCAAAAAAAAAAAATTCTCGGTATTCTTAACTTATTTCTTATTTATTTAATTTCAATAAATAATCGTAAAGTCAGCACTTCGAATATAAAATTTAAATTTAAATCGGTATCCTTTTTAAGTGTTTTCGACTCGATGGCTGCTCTCGTGTAAAAAATCCAAATACGAAAATCAAATGGAGATAAGTCCGTCTGGTTTTTCAGTGGTTGCCTTTTTGCCATATCATCACGAGGATCTGGGTTCAATTCCTAGCAGGAAGAAAGTGAAATATTTATTTTTTTGGGTTTTGAACCGAAATATATCATTTTTCTCAGACTAACAGCTGTATAGTGGCGCTGATTACCTTACTCGTACCTTCATGTAACAGATGATCGGAGTACACTGCATTTGGTTCACCACTACAGTGCCCTATGCTCAACCCAGTGCAGGGAGGAGAATGATGATGTAAATAATACCAATAATGTGAATAAGAGTCTCTTTTTTCCGTTTTGAAAATATTTTTTTAAAATTTATTTTTAAGTAGACTTATAATACACATTATGTCAATTAATATTTTCACTAACATTAGTTACGTATCTATTTACAAAGTCTTACACTAAACGTAACATTCCTTATTGAATTCATTCAAATCCTTTTCATTTTTCATACATTTAGTCATCTCTTCATACATTTTCTAACCTTTATACATAATGCAACTTTGGGATTCTGTTATATTTTTAAATGGCAACCTTATTATTTATTTAAAGTAATATACTTATGATTTTTTTTATATAACAATGTCTTATTAATAAAGTATTAAGAGAATCGATTGTCAAAAAAATTAAATATAAAAACAAGCATTTTATATATCTGTCTCATTTTTATTGATATCCAATTATTGAGTTCTTATAGTATTTTTTAAACTTTATTTTATTTACCTTTCTTTAGCACTATTCTCGTGGTTCTATTTAAAAAAACTTGCAATTCAATTGAATTTCCGTCATTCGCAAAAAATAAAGCTGCAGAGCAGTATTTTTTATGCAGTATTAATAAAAGCAAGTTTTATTTTTATATTCATTTTGTTGAACGTTGACTTGCCTGCTATTACCTGGTTGAACAAACGTTTTTTCGTAAATAAGGACGCACGTTATTTATTTTGAACTTTTATGAGCTATTTATATTTTTGTAATAAGGGTTAGTTATTCGTTTTATCTCATTATATGATAATCTATGAGTCCTCATCGAGTTCAAATCAAAATTGTGCAAAAATCACTGCTCTTGTGCCATAATCCAGGGAAAAAATACGGTAATACGTGTTTACGAAGAAAATTCAGAGCGCGATTAATCCTAAGCCCTATAAAATTATGACTTTCAACCCATGCTTAACGCGAATTTTGTCATTTTTTAATCGCCAGCCGTGTTTTGACGTGAGTTAAAAATTTAATTTGAAACCAAAATAAATGAAAAGTAAAATGCCTGACTGTGTCGTGAAAGTGTGCAAAAAAAGTTCGGATAAAAGGAAAAATACTATTTATTGATATGTAGGTACTTGTTTATGATTGAATTCCAAAACAATTTATTTTCATTTATAGAATTCTTTTTGCAAATGTCAAACTCTGCGCTACTTACTAACATTGATGCATTTTGTGTAAGAATCCGATTTTACAAAAAATCTATTAATTTTCAGTTAAAAATTATTTGAGAATTACAAAGTATCCATTAAAATATGTAAGTATGTAGAAATCGTAAGAAAATTAATCAATTTACTGTCGAATAAGAATAATTGATGTTTCTTCTTCTTTGCAGTCTCAATCCTGGGGATTGGTTTTTACCTAAGACAGCGTCAGCATAGATTGTTTTATATTCCGATAAACAGGACCAACTTGCTGATGGGTATGCCTGTTGGAAAGGTTACCGTTATGTTGAACAACATAACTCTGGATGTTGATCTGTTCCATCTATCTGAAGGGGTTTTTTGGAGCAGGATTCTCCTACTATTTTGACAAGAATCTTTTTATATATTTTTAATATTTATAAATATGTACGTATTAAATATAAGTTGTTATATATGTTTTATTTAAAATAAATAAATTGAATTGAATTAAATTAAAACTATCGACAAAACCTACAAAAGAGCTCTGCGCTGGTTTAGACATGTAGAGCAAATGGACAGCAAAAAAACGGCTAAAAATACTTACAATGCAAATGTTGCTGAAGATGATGAAGAAAAAAAAAAGATCGAAAAAGACATAGCATCACCACATTTAAAAAAAAATTAAGATGGACATGTCAAAAGTTGGAGTGTGAGTGTGAGCGCGTGCATGAGAATATGTATGGATGTAGAGAAACCGAGATCTGTATGCAAAGAGTGATGTGGCGTTTTTTATCATCTCTGCCACCCTTACGGGGAAACGGCGTGATGGTTTGTTGTTGTTACAAGATAGTTTATAATTTTTTTTATACTTCAGTGTTCGGTTTTAAAAAGTGCGTTGAAAAACTAATTAAACCCTATTGAATGTGCATAATTTTGTCATTGAACAAAGTTGACTTGAAAATCAGATTTAACAAATTTTGACTATTTTCGTCAATGCATTGAAGTATTAATTATATTTTTCTGGGTGATTTTATTTAAAAAATATGACCAGGTTACAAATAGTTCCTTCCGGCAGCATTTTTCGTTCGGCAACTTGCAATTTTATAACACTTCATGACAGGTTATAAACAATGTAATATAATATTTGCATCTTTGGATCAATGGCACCACAAAAAAAAATTACGTAACGTTTTCATAAAAAATGAAAATAATGGGTTTCATGAAAAGAAAAATATAAAACAACTTATTTTGTCCATTTTAAATTAATATGTACAATTGTGTAACTTTAATTTTTTTGTGGTGCAACTGGCCCATGAAGTTTCTCATTTTCTGTCTTTCTAGTATCGTCTAATAAAATACTACTATTATTGATACATTTATGTAATTAGGGCGTTAAAATATTAAAATCCTCGGAATAACTAATCTATCACTTTAATAAACAGAGACAAAAGAAAAGTGTAAAGAAAAATTGGTAAATAAGAGTACATTTTACAAATCTTATTTATCAAATTCAAGTTTTCAATTTCCACGACACGTTTTTAACAAAATTTTAAAACTCATTTCGACCGTCAAATAGCGTTCAAATTTTACTAAAAACGTACTCGAAAAATTAAATATTTATGACCAAAATATTCTACTTGAAAATACATGTATATCCATTAAAAGGGATGTACTTAAACTATTTTCATCTTTTGAACGACTAATAAAGACATTAATTTATTTAAAAAAAGAAAAATTTTACAAAAATTATGTAATTTAAAATACTTTTTTTCTTTTCAAAAATAAAAAAATTGCCACCACAGTTCTTTTGTTAAATTTCTTATCTTTAATAATTACAACAAATTTGACTTTAATGCTAAGTTATATATGTATATACATTATTATATCTTAGAGGAACTAGAAATGATTCGAAAATAATCAAATGAATGCATTTATCGAAATTATTATTAACATTTTAAAACATCTTATTGATTCAATACCTTATCATTCGATTAACAAATTCACTATAATATTTTTATTTCTAGTTGAAACTGGTGAAAGAGCAATTTATTGCGATACACAATGTATTTTTAAATTTATTTATTTAACAAATTCATGGACAATGTTCAATTCAAGCAAGTCATATAACAAAAAACAATAATATTACAGTAACAAATAATAGAAGCAAAACTACAAAGAAAAGCAAAGACTAGTTAATACATTCGACAGGCATTATGGAATTTATGTTAATTCTACAAATATACATTCAGTTTATTGGAAACATTTTTTTAGTTTATTTGTAGAAAAAACTTAATGTACAATTAAAATATTTCAATATTGATTGATTTGGTGTTTATTTTGTAGAACTCCATATTTTATTTTTGTTTTTATATTTGTAAAAATAAAATAAAATTTTCCGTAGACTCAAATCAGTGTTTGATTTTTTTTAAATATTTTTTTAAAGTTAAGATCTTGATTTTCATTTACAAATCCAATCATTCTGGGTAGAGGTGCATAGAAACCATAATTAGTCTTATGATGACCGAGCAACGGAATTTCATTATTTCTGAGTCTACGTAAAGAAACATTAAGAGATATTTGTTGGTATTTTAAACATGCAAATTAAATCTGCATTAAATCTAGGTTGTGAGAGACTGGATATATTCAAGAAAAGTTCCATGTCGGTAAATTTATAGTTATCTCTTGTGATTATTAGTTTGAATGCAATTTTTCTTATAAATTTATGCTGAACTGATTCGATGCGATTTAAATGAGAAATATATGAGGGAGACAATATTACGGAGGCGTATTCAAGAATGGGACGAACCAATGAGCAGAAAAGTATTTTTAAAGTTAACATATTTTCAAAAACAGATAAAGTTAGTTAGTCTGAAAAAAGAATAAAGTAAAATGGCGCTAGGCACGGTTTTGATACGGCACAGAGATCACACCTATAATGATATCAGCGAAAGAAGGATAAGAAGAGTGAACGCTCTAGAAGGGCTCCATCCGAACCTTTCTGTCTTTGTCCGAAGTATCTGCGTCTAGTGCTTGGAATGAACTGACGGCCATTAGCAACGATGAGAAAGCCCAGCCAGGAAGAGCGGTAGACAGGGGAAGTGAAGTGCAGTAGAACATTCAAGAAAAATTTTAATTCATACATTAGAGACGCGGAGAATATGTGCGTCATAATGGACAGCGAATTGACGTCACTGACATGTGACAGTATCACAAAATAAGAAGTGAGTTGGACTCGCACTAAGCACTTCGATTTTTAAAATTATACAAAATTTTCCTGTACGCTTTTATGTACAAGAGATTAAATATTGTTAATTAACTTATGTCGGCCTCTTGGTGTAATGTTCAGTGTATTTGTCTACCATGTAAGAGGTCTCGGGTTCGATTCCTGACATGGTTGAAATGAAATATTTATTTGAAAAATGTCTAAAAATACTTCTTAGACCCTGGACTGGTACCTGAAGCGTGAAACTGATCATCTTACCGTCATGTAACAAAATTGATCAAAATACGCTGCAATTGGTGTACCCGAAAAGATTTTTTACAACAGAGTAACCAAAAAACTTTAAGAAAAAGACGTAATATTGGTTCTCTTTCATTATTATTGTAATATTGTGTATACTTGTAATGCCTTATTAAAAAGACTTCATGAACTCGGCAATACTTATTACCACGTATCGGATATATTCAGTGTAGGGATTATTTTCTATAGAACAAACATTTTAACTTTTTCCAAGATGAAGAATGGTAATTATATTGATTTATTTATACATTTCATAATATATACAATTTTTTCTTCACTTTACCCACCTGTATGAAACAGTACTTACAATTTTCTTGTTATATTACTTAAAAATATTTCATTATTTTTTTTGTTTTTTTACATTTATTCTTAAATTGTTTCAACTTTCTACTGAATATGTTGTTTAATTTTTGGGTGAAATTTTTTTTATTAATCTTGTACAATTTTTAGGTTTATTTTTTTTACAAATCTTGGGTAAAAGGAAATTTATGTTTAAAAAAAAAACCCAAATATGTTAGTATTATAATTTTTTGCAAAAGGCAGATTGGCCGTTTATGTTAATTAAATAAAATGAAATATTTTGTTTTTTAATAGTAGAATAAATACGTAGTGGCTTTACACGGGTACGCTTTTTCCTTATTTTTTGACATTGTATTTAACTAAATATACAACTATATATAAAAAACTATAATTGACCAATAGGTTTGGTTTATTCATGAACATTTTTTTTGTTTTAATGGCTGTTGTCCTCTTTTAATAAACACACAATAAATAAATAAAAATAAAATGTCAACAGAGCGTTCTTTACACCTGATGATGAGTTATTCAGAATACCTGAAACCTATTGTCTTATCAATATTGAACTCGTGTGTGGGGTAAAAATACTAATTGTTTGATTTACGAGTATTATAACTACCTTTTTATGGTTTTTAACTAGTAACTGATTTTATCACCTCCGCGACATTTTTGAGATGAGCTAAGTATCACTTGTCTTTTACTTCTAGAATAAATAATAATGAATTCCCATCAAGATTTTTCACTAACAAACTTAAATGTTCTCAATGTCTGTTAGAATAAATATATCAATTGGAATTTAAAATTGAAGAATATGTTTATTTACATGCTCGTTTTCTTCAAACATGCTAAAATCAATTTTCTCATAAATCAAACGAAGGATAATTAATCTATCGGGGTTTTCATTTTAGCATCGACAGTATCGTTAAGTCCTTAAATATTTACCTCCCTTATAGTGTTTGTCAAAACTTGGGTCCAATATTACGCCATCAACCCTTCATCAAGGAGCTTTAGTCTCAGAACATTTTGTCTCCAAATTAAATAAACTATTTATTTATAAAATAAACAAACTACGTATTAAACACGACTATTCCTTTATCAGTGTAAGAAGGTATAATTTCGTTAATATTTTACTTACTCGTATAAAGTACATTTATCAACGTGAGTTCAGTTTATTGTGTCCAGACGAGTAAATAAAAAAAAAGCTTGAACGGGTCGTGGCTTCGAGGGTAGTATCGCAAACTCTGAATCATTGCGTCCGAGGTTTGAATCCTACTCCATTAAATTTTGCTTCTTATTCCCCTACAAGGCTTTTTACCACCAACAATTAGTATCCATTTAATAAAAACATTTAGGTTTATCATAAAAATACAAAATATTTTTTTAAAATTCTGAAAAAAATCAAATGATTTTTTTTTACCAAATAATGTTTTGTTATTGCTTTGTCCTTATGTTCAACTCTACAAAAACGTAAAAATAACATTCAGTTAAAACGCTCTCTCTACATATTCAAAAACCGAATAAATAAATTAACCGCTTCCTTCATAGTTAAAACATTTATGAAATCAACACATTTATTTGATTTTCGTAATTTATATTTGAAAAAGCGATTTTAATTTAATATAACTCTACTCTTTTCATTGCCCCGTTCAGTGTTTATAATCGACCGTGCAATAATCGATAAAATGTAAAGTCACATTCTTTCTAGTCTCTTAATTGTTGTAGCCATGCATATCCTGGAGAATCTCGGTTGAGTATGGCCAAGAATATTATCCGCACTATCTCGTGTGGAGATATCTCAGAAACATCTTCTGAATTTTCTATCTCAAGCGAGAACTTCCGTTCATGTGGTCCTCAAAACAACGAATCCCCATGTGAAGGCCTATTTCGGATACTTCTATTCTTTTTTATGACCATATTACAATAATATGACTCAGTGCCATTTTTTTTCTATAGAGGCCTCTAAATGTCATGACAAAAATTTAGTTTTTTTTTCTTTCTAAATGGGCCGCAAACTCTATGTGCCCAAGAGCTTGTATGGCCTAAGAGGTCCTTAATATTTAATTTAATTAATTTAGAAAAACAGATTTTAAATATTCATACGTACAATTAAAAAAAATGTACATATATAATCAAGCGAAAGTTTAAACTACTCGGATATAAAAAATAAAATAGCAAGTATTTGAAACAATGTTTTTTTATCTAAATTAAAATAAAAGATATAGAGACAAAACAATGAGGTAGTGGAAAGGAAAAATAGAAGAATGACGAGGAATGGTGTAAGATAAATCGAGGAAAGTAGGAGAGTAAAATTTAATTTAATTGGTGCCGAGAAATAAAGAGCAAAAAAAAACAAAATGATTGATATGACTCTAAATTAGTTTATTAAATGGTTTAATTGATTTACCCGTCGTTACTGGATGAGGTGGCATTCAATGTCCCGATCCGCCGGTGGTGGAATAAAAACAAGCTTTGTTCGATCAGCAAAGTACAAACTATGGCTTGCATGCACTAATATCCCGATTGTGACGCAGCGTTAACTTCTGATATTTATTGGTGTAATTTTTCTTGATCTAAACAATCACTAAAACGAAACAGATCTCGTATTATTAACATTTAAAGCATTTTTGTCTAACAATGTTTTGAGTTTGTCAAAATGTTTGCAGACATGCTAAATTTCTTTTCTAGGGAGTTATTTAGAACTTAACTTGTAGCAACAGAGAGAAAAAACATATTAAAAAGGAAATATGGAAGTCTAGGCATTGTACAACATTCACCATTCTGCCTAGTTTTATCATCCACATTTTCTTAACTCTTTCATGTGTTGACTTTTGTGAAAAATTATATTTATTTTATTTCTTACTTAAATCAGCAAATGACAGACCATATACCAGGTCAATGCCTAGACTTACATATTCTCTTTTTGAAATGTTTTCCCCATCTGTTGCAATAAAATTAGTTCTAAATAACTCTCAAGGGAGGAAATCTAGCCTATCTGCAAACATTTCGGCATACTGAAAGCATTGTTGAATCAATTAACTGGTATAAAAAGTAGTTAAAAAATTGAAAATTGCTTTCAGGCGTTGCCTAGTAGGTAATTTGGCTTAGCCGGATGAATTTTACCCACATAATAATGGTTTTCAGTTATTTTACTTCACTAAAGTCAACAGATGGAAGAGTTGAAAAATTGTGTCTGTTTAAACATAGGCAAAATGGTAAATGTTACCACTAAAGTGGCCACTTAAATCAGCCAATGACATCACTAACCCTGTATATGCCTAGACTTTTATCCTCCCTTCTCAAAATGTTTTTTCTCTCTGTTGTAACAAAATCATTACTTTCGTGGTAATATTTCATTGAAATATTTCACCACTTACTGACTTTTTTATGACTACTGGTTTTGAGATGCACCTGTATCTGATTACCCTAACGTGATCACATTAATCGGCAAATTACTTGTCTTAAGCCCTTGTTCTTGCTTAGACCTTTATATTTCATTTAAAAACATCATGTGTCAATCAAGAAATAAATCAAATTATGGTAAATCCATCAGTTGGAGTATTTTTCTCCACGAATCTTTCACTAACTGTACATAGTATAATTCTTCTCTATTATTTGCGGAGTGTTCAACGCTCACACGCCAATGACCAAGTACTAAAGTCCCCATATAACAGGTGCTCCACTCTATATTTATTAAGGGCGCAAATTAAACGAAGGCTGTCACGCGATTTCCTTGCTTTCTAAATAACAAACACGAGATAGTAAAAACTCTATGTTACTTTCAAACTGTTAACATAATCATTCCCATAAGCTAATTGTCCTTATTTAGACACATTCTACCTCGTGTGATGTCGTACGTGTTGAAAATAATATGTTTAATGGGTCAAAGGAATAAAATGATTCTCTTTTAAACGTATTTTTATAATTTATCTTTCTGTATTTTATGGGATCGAATGTTAATTGTACAAATAAACTAATTGATAGAGTATTTTTTTTGCCTCATAAAACAAGTACCGAACCGCATTGAATCGGGTTGTGGCCTGTGGCTAGTACTGCGGACTCACAGTTCAAGGGTCCAAGATTTAAACCTTAATATATCCCAACTTGGTTCTCATTTAGTAATTTAAGTTATTTAACACTCGTTAAAAATTAAATATTTGGATAAATCCTGTGATCGCAAATATTTCTTCTAAAATCCTGAAAAAGGGGCTAATAACAGTTCTGAATAAGGAAATCGAAATAAAAAAGTTCGCATTATGCCGTAGTGATTGATGCGTTTGCCTACCATTTTGAGCTCCTGAATTCGATTACTGGTAGGGTGAATGTGTAATATTGATTTGCAAGGCTGTTAAAACTGCAATATTACATTGGATCTAGGCTGGAATCTAAAGCGTAAGACTGATCTCAGATAATTGACCTACGCTGCATTTGGTTTACCAATGCAGTGTTCTATGCACAACTGGGTGCAGAAAAGTATTAAAAGTTCAAAATTTAAAGATATCAATTTAGTAACTACCTTACGTTTTTTTTCCATAATCTATGAATACAATCAAAATTGTTATTCACCTCACGTTAAGTATTTTATTGAATATAAAAGTATAAACCGTTCAAGCGACCTCACTGTTCCTGAAAATTATTAAACGCACTTCTATTCCTTAACTTAGCTCCTTAAATTCTTCCACCCTTCCCCTAAGGAGACTCACATCTGATGCAGGTGGCACGAACTGCCAGGTGTCGCTGTGAATTCAAACGACACTGCTTATCATTGCAAATTAGATTTGGAAAGCCACGAAAGGGCTAAAATATTACTCCCCCTGAACGAACAAATTGCACTTCATATCCTTTTTTGCAGGGGTGAATTTTTAAGCCAAATTAAAGGAAAACAAATTATTTTCCATGCAGTTTTTAGAACTGGGTGATATTTTTGTTAAAAAAAGCTACTGTGATGTTCCCCGATTTCGTCGATCCTATTTTACTGTTTGTTTAAACAACAAACATTTATTTTCAGGTGAATCTACAATACAATAACCATTTTCAACTAAACATCAATATGTTACGTTACTAAACATTAAAACAAGTTTTTAAATCTTACATATTTATATAAAGAACATATTATATGGGTATATGATCATTTAATAGATGTTTTTTATTCTTCTTCTTTGATTTTATTCTCTCCACTGCTGTATAAAGGCCCCTTCTAAACGTCTCCATTCCTTCCTATCATCCGCTTTCATCATCCATGTTTTACCGGCAATAGAGGCAATGTCGTCGACCCATCTTTTCTGTGGCCTTCCAACACTTTTTTTGTTTGCCCATGGTTTCCACTTTATTATTCTGTATGTCCACCTGCCATCATTTTGTCTCGCCAAGTGTCCTGCCCACTGCCATTTCAATTTTGCTGCACGATCCATGATATCCACAACTCCGATTTGGCGCCTTATTTCTTCATTTCTTACTCTGTCTCTTAGACATACACCTAGCATCTGTCTTTCCATAGATCATTGCGTGCATTTGAATTTCTGATTACTTTTTTGTGTCACATACATGGTTTTTAATCCGTATGTTGTCACCGGTAATATGCACGATTCAAATACTTGTCTTTTTAAGCAAATAGGGTCTTCTTTATTTAAAAAAATATATTTTAGTTTGCCAAAATCAGCCCAACTTAGCCCTATTCTTTTTGATAACTCTGCTGTCTGGTTATCTAAGTTTGACTTTGTGTCCTAGATATATTTATTCATCAACTACTTCAATTTTATTATTGTTAATTAAAATGTCTCATTCTGTTGGACTCGTAATCTTTATTTTATGAATATTAATTTCCAAACCAATCCTTTTTAAACTCTCATGTAGTTCCATAATCATTTCGCCTAGTTTATCCATGTCTTTACATATGATCACTATATCATCAGTGAATCTGAGATGACTCAAGTACATTTCATCGATCTTAACACCCTTATTTTCCCAATTTAGGGTTTTACATACATCTTCTTAGGCTAGCGTAAAGAGCTTTGGCGATATTGTGTCCCCTTGTCTGACACCTTTCTCTATTTTGATTTTATCAATTTTTGTGTCTTTATCAATCCTCACATCCATAGTAGCGTTGTAATAAATGAATTTGATTAATCTAATGTGTTTAGAATCAACTCGGGCATTTTTGAGTGCTTCAATAACAGCCTCTCATTTTCAACTGAGTCAAACGCTTTACGGTAGTCGACAAAAGCTAAATGTAGTGTTATGTTATATTTAGTTGAATTTTCTATGAGTAGTCAAATTGATTAGATGTGGTCTCTAGTTTCAAAGCCTTTGAAAAAGCCTGCTTTTTCTACAGGTTGATAAGAATCAAGTTTTTGTGTCAATCGGTTAGTTAGAATTTTTGTTAATAATTTATAAAGGTGTGACAGTAGACTGATTGGTCTATAATTTTCGAGATTGTCACAGTAACAGTAACAACAGTAATTTAATTTCTGCATTTTTCCAATCGTCAGGTATTTTTTCTTTTTCTGAACATTTATCAAGTAATAGTTTTATGGCTTCTGTTAGCTTTCTATCGCCTAATTTTAACATTTCGCTAGTAATTTTGTCTTCACCTGAGGCTTTATTGTATTATTTATTAATGAACAATTATTATATGCAACTACTATGGGGAACGAAAAATCAAAATGACATAAACAGAACTCAAGAACAGGAAAATAAAATAATAAAGTTTATATATTACCTCCCATATCTAACAGCAACTAAAGAACTCTTTAAACAATTTAAGCAATTAAATTTAACTTCAACCTTTGAATTAGAATCTTTGAAATTTATTCATAAATAAGCCATTGATGTATTTGTAGACGAAGAACTAAAACTTGAAAAAAATTCTAGAAAACGTGGACACAATACGAGAATATCAAAAAAATATCATACTCAACCTTTTAAAACGAGACAAGGACAGTCATGACTAAATAAACCAGAGACTGAAATTACACAATTAACTACCAGACAAAACTAAACAAAAGACTCAGACAACTTTTATAAAAGATGTTAAAAATATTATCATTAACAGTAGAATATGAATTTTAAAAGTAAAAATATTTTGATTTATGTATGTACAAAACTGAACAATACACCCAGGCAACCTTTACAAAATATGTTAAAAATATTATCATTACCAGTAAAATACGAATTTATAAAGGAAAAATCTTGTGTTTAATGTAAGGGTTTATCAATAAAATCTTAAATATTTTTTTTTAAATTAAAATTTAAAAATAATTCCTACCCTTATCATTAAAAGGACTACAATTATGTTTTTTGTTGTCATTTTTACATTTATGAGGATATGTATATTAATGTTCAATTTGTCCTTTGTCTGGGCATATAAAAAATACAGTTATGTATGTGAAATATAACCAGAAACCTGCACGAGCATTTTCGACTCAATGGTTGCTATCAGGTAAATATTCTGAAAAAATAATCGAGTGGGAAAAATTCCGCTTCGTAGTGTAGTGATAAGCACATTCGCAATTTTCAATTCAATTTCTGTGAGGTTTAAAATGTAATAAATGTTTTTATGATGGTTTTGCACGGAAATATTTCACTGTCCTTAAACTGGCTCCTTCATGTCTACCGGCTTCGACGCGTACCTGCCTCTTCGCCAGGAAACTAATTAGCAGCAACGTGCAAATCCTAATATACACCTTAACCATAGTAGTAGTTTTACAAAAACAAAATAAAACATACTTACTGGACGCATGCCATTAGTACCTAATACCAACGTGCATTCTCCTTTATCCATGCATTGCCCTTTTCGCTATGAAAACCCACTATGCCCTATTGATGATGATTGTTTGAAAACTATTACATTTTATTACTTTCTGTGTTTGATGTCTTCAAATGTTCTCCAAAGTGCTCATTGTAATTGCTTAATATTGGATAGAACAGACAATGTCAAAAAATTGAGAGTTAATATTGATTTAAATTTAAAGTGGAAACAGCAGATTGAAAATATTACCAACATACTTAAAATACTAACGTATCTATTCAAAATAATTTGAAATATAATTAATGTACAGGAACTTTTAAGGATTTATTTTGCATTGTGCCAATCAATTTGGGAGTACGGTATAATCGGTTATGGTAGTGCGAGTGAAAATTTTTTAAATAGTGTATTTGTTGCACAAAAATCCATAGTTAAAATAATACTTAGATTCCCAATAAATACATCTACTGAAGAAATATTCCACAAATCACAACACATGACTCACTTACAGATTCAAAAACTACTCTTATTCAAACAAAAGACATAACCCCTACAATACATACAAACAAATAATATTATCACTAGATCCTCAACACAAAGACAACTTAAACAAATACAAACTAAAACTACTTTCGGACAAAGGGATTTTGAGTATTATTCAATTTAAATCTATAACCTACTTCCACTATATATTAAAACAATTTGTAACGAGAAAATGTTTAAAAAGGCTATAAAAAATTAATAATGGAGCCAGGTAGAAGTAAAATGGATTGTCTTATTCACCCAAACCAATATTGAATCAACCGCTCCACAAGTGTATAGCTTATGTTAGGTTTTTGTTATTTTCATTGTGCGTTTTGTAATATAAATTATTTAAATGTATTTTTATTAATATCCCTACAGAGATGAGGTAGAATTTTTTCAAATTCAGGATTATGGATATTCGAGCGTATACAGGGCTTATGACCTGTCATTGGCTGGGTTAAGTGGCCACTTTACGTACTACAACATTCCCCATTCCGCTTATTAGCGAATATCCACACAGGTAACATTTTTGATTTTTGTATACATGTTATTAAATGAGAAACCATTCACAAGCGAATTGGAGCGCCATCTATATATTGATATTGAAGTTAAGTATTTTTAATTAGCATATTACTTTATTTTATGTATTTAAGACTCTTCCGAGTTAAATTAAGTACTAGTAATCGCCTGCAGATGACTCTGCAATTTATTTTTACTTATGTTTTGACCAGATCTTATTACACAACATTATTTTTGGTACGTGTATTTTGTACATACACAAATCTGGATTTCTCCTAGGAGGGAAGGTATATATTTTTATTAATATCCCTACAGAGATGAGGTAGAATTTTTGTAGAGAAGAATGTTGTAGTACGTAAAGTGGCCACTTAACCCAGCCAATGACAGGTCATAAGCCCTGTAAACTTTCGAATATCCATAATCCTGAATTTGAAAAAATTCTACCTCATCTTTGTAGGGATATTAATAAAAATATATACCTTCCCTCTTGGGAGAAATCCAGATTTGTGTATGTTCAAAATACACGTACCAAAAATAATGTTATTTAAATGTACATATATACCTTGTTTTTAAAACTGTGAATATTTTGTTCATTATCTCTGTTTATTAAGTTAGTTTTCTTTGTTTATTCTCTAATGTAAAAACATTTCAAAAAAGTATATAGTTAAGTGTTTTCAGCACGGGTAACCCCAGTGAGGTCACATTATTTTTATTATTAATTATAGTTTGTTAGAGAAAAATATGAATAAATAAATCAATACATAAAATAATAAATGTATTATAAATTTGTAATAATTAACGTGCATGTGAAAGTTACCCTTGCTCTCAGGCGATGGTTTGTGGGCATATATTTACATGTCGAACCTAAACGAGACCATTAACTCAGCTCCTGGATGACTGAGTCACCTTCTCAACTTTCACTTGAGTGATTCTCATTCAACGCGTCCACGTCGTGGGGATGTCCACATTTCACTTCAGTAATCCGAAGTGTTGAGGTGACTAAGTTTGGGTGAGGACCCAATTTTGCGGGGTATAACGCGATCCCTCGCTCGGGGCTACGGGTGAAGACCTCGACGGGTGTGATGGCGGAGATGAAGTGCATCAGTACAGCGGAACAGGCGGTAGGAGCACAAATCTTCTCCCAGGCCTCCCGAACATACCTTAGGCTATGTGTTGTTCGAAGACAGCGGTGTCAGGACATTGTGTTGAGGATTGCAGCGGAGAAACAATGGTCAACGGCGACATCTTAAGGCTGTTGTCTGGTAAAACGAACGCGAAATTATGAAATTATACGATTTTGCCATTTTAAAACTAATGTTCCTTTTCAATCGCGCAATAATAAAAGAATGAAAACAAAACAAATTAAATAAAAATAAAAAATTTTAACGGTATTTTTATTTTAAAATATAATTAAAAGCTTTATTTTACTAAAATTTAATTACTCTTGAACCGGCAGATTACGCCATTTCAAATTTAAACTAAACTTATGTCTCTGGAATTTTAATAAAGACTAAGTATTTAAGTTACATTTGTTTTAATAATTTGAAGATAATAATGATGTTATAACTTATATTTACATATAAGTTATTAATTTTAAAAAAACTTGGTACACTTCCACTTATTTATTCTGACCAATTAGCGCTTTCACCCTCTAATGGGCATCTTCAGACTGGTGAATATTATACAGTGTAAGGATAATTAATATAAAACTAAATATTATCTTAAGTGTATTTAGTTTTATATAAATCAACCTTACACTGTATAATATTCACCAGTCTGAAGATGCCCATTAGAGGGTGAAAGCGCTAATTGGTCAAAATAAATAATTGGAAGTGTACCAAGTATTTTTTTAAATTAATAACTTATATGTTCACTTATAAGTTATTACATAATTACAATGGAATTCCATCAAGAATTGTCAGTCAATAATTCAAATGAAACTTAAATGAAAAACATGAAAGTGGCGGCGGCCAAATTATAATTTTTTGTTTTTAAAAAAAATTCAAGCATTTTAAATTACATACATTTTTGTGACATTTTCCTTTATTTTTACTTAAAATTATGCCTTCGGTAATACTTAATAAAATAAAAATTATTGAAATACTTTAGTTGAAACCTTTTTTTATAGAATTGTATTCTTGTTTTTTGAAAAAAGAAGATAATTTTCGTCTTAATATTCAATTTAAAACAATGTCTTATTGACTTTTATATGACCTTCAGACCAATCCATATAGTTTTCGGTAATCCTGGTTTGAAGGTCATAAAAAAGTCAAGAAGATATTGTTTCATATTGAATATTACAACCAGAATTATCTTCTTTTTTCAAAAAAAAGAATACGATTCTATAATAAAAGGTTTCAACCAAAGTATTTCAATAAATTTTAAATTTGGCCGCATCCACTTTCATACTCATTATATTATCTTTTAATTAATACAACAAAATTTTAGTTCAATACTTAGTCTTCATTGAGATCCCAGATACCTAAGTTTAGTCTTAATTTAAAATGGCGTAATCTGCCGGTCTAAAATAATTAAATTTTAGTTACATAAAACTTTTAAGTATATTTTTTAACAGAAATATCTTAAAAAGATATTGTTTTTATCTAATTTATATTTTTTTATTATTGCGCGATTAAAAAAAAACATCAGTTTTAAAATGGCTAAATTGTGTGATTTCTTAATGTTGCGTTCGTTTTACCAGACTAAAGCCTTAAGCCTCGGTTAGCAAGAGGGGTTGCTGTCTTGGCGTCAGGTGGCAGCCAGCTGTAAAATAAATACTAAACAACAAATCTCTTAGTAGAACAAGTAGACTGGGGACTGGGCGGGCTGACATCAAGTTAATAGGACATTTAGCCAGGAGAAAGGAGCGTCGATGTTAATGTTGTTCAGAAACAAAAATATGATCATAGATGCAATGTTTTTTTTTGTTTTGCTACAGCAATTATAGAGGTTTATAATTGTAAATTAGAGCTTGTTATTTCGTTGTAACACCTGCCAATAAGCCTTATATCCCTACCCTAGAAGTAATAATATGAATAAAGGAGGTAAACTCAAGACACCTGTGAGCCTTGATTGAATTCTGAAACAGCTATTATTCAATTATAGGAAAATACGTCTTCATTCATCTACGATAGTAATAATAATTGATACAGTACCAGCCTCATATTTCATTACGTTTTGATTAAGTTACCGAATCGAGTGTTTTCATAATTAAATAAAACATTTTGTTTTCACTTCAACAAAGATTTTTTTTATTTATTTTTTTATTATACACTTTATCAAAGCAAAATACAAGCTAACAATCAAATCAAAACAACAGTTAAAAATAATAATGCTAATGTTTAAAATGTCATTTTATTTGTATTCCAACTAGAGCCTGATTTTGTTTCTATGTATCGCGACCATAGAACAACAAGGTATCATTTGGCTTCTTCATGAAACTGAGATATTGAGGTTTGAATTTTTAATTCGCGATTATTCAGCTTTTTCTTAGATATTTGACATTAAAAGTTTTCACAAATCACCTTTTAATTTTATTATTTATATGTTTTGACTTTTTTTAAATAAAAGATGCAGCAAATTTAGTGAAAATAATTTGCATAGATAGGCCATAGCTGCCTCAAAAAAGCGAATAAAACCTTGTTCTTTAAAACAAATATTGATGGATTTAAGGAAAACTTTGTTGCTTAGCTGTTTTTCAAAATACAAGAAATTTCAACACATTTTTAATTCAGATTTAAAGATCATTTTAGTGGAGAAAAAAATATGCAGAAAGGTTTTTTTTTTCAAAAATGTCAGAAGATACCTTGTTGTTCTATGGTCACGGTATGTCAAAGCCATCACAATAGGGTGTGCGTGTGTGTAAGAGAGAGGGGGGAGGGTGTTTGTGTGAGTGAGAGAGTATAATAAAAAAATTACATAAGTGAGGTTAACTGCGGCATAAAATTTCTTCAGAATATTATTTTTAAAAGACGTTGCAGAGTCAGGTAATGTGATGATCGAAAGTATCTTTTTTGTTGTACAAGATCAGGGCACGAATAATAAATTATTTTTATGCTGTATCTGTAGTGTGTTTAGGTATGTAAAAAAGTTTGGTGTGTCTTGTCCGCATAGGTGGGATATTTAAATGAATCGATGAGAGTGGGTCGTAGGTAAAAGTAAGAGTAAAAAAGAAGTTACAGTTTATTTACACGTTATCTGTTTCATAATAATATTTGTATAAACATCCATAAAAAATAAAAATAAACATTTTAAATTAAGGTTGTATTGAGGCTTTTGTTATTACAGTTCTGTGTGCCAAATAGAACTAAAACTCTGGACGAGTGATTTTAACTTAATGAATATGAATAATGATATATTAAAAATCATGAATAATCGAGTGGAGATACGTCCGCCTCGTTGTAAAGTGCACTCTTGAGGTCCTGGGTTCTAATTCCGATTAGGCGTTTTTTAAGCTGTAATATTTTATTGTTCCTGGACAGGCACCTTATGCGTAAGATAGATCACCTCGCCTTCATGCAATATCACCCTACCTTCATGTTACAGATAATCACATTTGGACAAACTCAAAATATTGTTGATTTAACCAACTGGTTCAAAAAGAAGTTAAAAAACTTAAAAACGTTTTTAGGTTATTATAGTGTTTTATATGTTTTTTCAGTGTAAATATTGTTGAATATGCATCTTTAAAAATTTCATCCCTTGAACTTCACCAAAACCAACAGTTAAAAGAATTTAAAAAATACGGATGCGCAATGAAATTCAACGTTAAACTGATTAAATCATGTAAACCCCACACACAGGTTATGCTCATCGAGCATTTTTTTCTTATTATTTTCATCCGTTTTATGTTATGTTTGTATGCTATGCAATGTAAGAAAAAAAAAAATGTCAGAATAGAAAATGTTTTAGTGGTGAAAGTGACCACTTTTTTTATTTTTTTTTTTTATTTATTTACAATTTTAAAAAACCCGTTAGGGTTACATTAGAAATTTAATATTGTCTAGTCATTTTATGTCTCGTCTAGTCTAGTTAGTTCAGTCACCATGTGCTTTTTTAACCCGCCGTTGACTGGTTATAGGCTCATGGCCTCATAAAATTGGGGAAACGTAATAGCTTTTTTGTAATATATATTTTTTATATAAGATAATTTAAAAAGCGCCATTTTTGTAAAAATCATCTCAAGGGAGCAGATGATGTATATTTATATTAATAAATTAATTAATTGACTAATTGATCAAGGCCGCGATTACAGAGACAAGTCAATAAGGTAATGTTAAATTGTTTAATTAATCTTCGGTACAAAAATGTGTATATTTGAATAAAAATTTGAAATATCTTCACTCGTGATCTGTGATTTAAAACAATTTAATAAAAAAAGTTATGAATAAAATAGTTTTCAAACGAAAAACTCCGTTTTACATTACAGAAAAAAAAAGTTACTCTGTTTACTTTTCATAGTGATTCTGGCCCAAAAATGCATTGATAATTATTTTTAAAAATTTCTCTTATAAAAAGTTTTACTTTGCCTTGTTAATACAAAAGATTGAAGAATTCTCAAAGAAGTTTCAGTTTCTTGAAACAAGAGTAGTACAAATACATACTAACAACAGTTCGGCCATACATATCATGCACTCGCTATCCTGAACTGTAAACTTTTGCCCTCGATAATACACATGGCAAGATTCCCTACATCCACGTGTCTGGCTGCATTAGTACTGCACTCCGAGGTATGCACTTTCTGATACACCCTCGCTACATCCTACCCATAAAGTTCCGCAGCTCGGGGACTTGTATTTCGCATGGAGTTGCATACGTTTATGGAAATATGAATTTCTCGTACCCTCTTATCAGGTAAGTATTGTTCAGTTTTCGTAGACATATTCGCGTATTACGGAGTCGACACATAAGCCCCTAACTAAGCCTAAGTCTTAAAGTTTCTCTGCGAAGGAATCACGAGCAAGGACAATGTTACATCGTTTATAATAAAAGTGAAACTATTCCTTGTGCATAGAAACACATAACGAAACTTGTTCGTTAATTGAGAATCTAGTTAGGTAAACTTGGATTCGATGCATTAAGTCAACAGCCTTTTTATATTTCAAATATGTTTTAATAAAGGTGTATGCATACGTATAAATTGTACGCTTTGTCAAAGATAAAGATTACTCTTTCGATGCTTTAAAAAAGAAAAAAACTAAAATCATTGGAGAAATAATGCGCTGAAAGTATAAAAAAGCTTTAAATGCGATTATCTCGGAACTTTTTTTAATGACTTATGTATTCTGTCAGTGAAGCCTCGATATGATTCATTTATTTTTATTCTTTGAAAACAAACGTATCATCCCACTCAGGGATAAAGATGGAATTGACACGTGCGTCGGCAGTAGTAAACAATGTGCGATATTGTTCCGTGTAATTTTAACTACTTTAGGAATTCTCGATTCGTGATTTCGTATATTAGCAAACTCTCGCTATTATGAAGATGGCAATGAGCCCTGAATAAACGGGTTAAAGTTCATACAAGGCAAAATGCGGAATTATTATGACTGAACAGGTGGTTCAAATAATATTTCTATGGATATTAGCGAAAAATGACAATCATTAGAAAATTCGATTTGCATGTATAAACCTATCTTTTAATACAAAAAAACAAAAATTATACATTTTTGGCCAAACCAAGCATCCTCATAAAATTAAAATATAATTATTCATTCTCAAATAATAAAAGCTACTTCAAGTATGAAAATAGATAGTATCTTTACTTAAGGGAGTGCGGATACTATCCTTGGTGGAACCCACCTGACTTCATATTGGGAATGCTTGGGTACAAAAGTTTGGATAAAAGAAGAAATGCATACTTCCTCATGTATTTTTTTAGATTAATCCGTGGTATTACGATCAACATGGATATAATGGAGAATATTTTTCTTCATGTTCCTTTTGACTACCTTAGACATAGACAGTTTAAGCTGTTTCATCTTTCTGCTTGCAGAACC
The DNA here is from genome assembly GCF_059751315.1 of Micrasema longulum. Classification (NCBI taxonomy): domain Eukaryota; kingdom Metazoa; phylum Arthropoda; class Insecta; order Trichoptera; family Brachycentridae; genus Micrasema; species Micrasema longulum. The sequence continues at coordinate 285,821 of NW_028278814.1, forward strand.
AATCTGCCCATGTTAATGCTAGTAAGAAGAGCAATGTGTTTTTTCTGATATCGACATATTTCATATAAGTGAAAAAACGTTCAGAGACGATAGCATACTTTTTTTTATAATTGCTGGGTATTTTTACTTTACCCTCTTTGTATATTTAGGTTTGAGTATTTATTATTTCGTGTTTTGTATGCATTGAAATATTTTTTTATGTGCTTAAACGAATTAAAAATAAATAAATTAAAAATGAAAAATTTAAAATTGTAATAATCACTTGAACTGAAAATAACACCTGAAGACTGCTGTCACTTAAATAAGCAGTAATGTATTTATATCAAGTGAACTGAATAAAACAGATAACAATGAATGTGTTATGTTCACTTATTAGGCATGTGTTTATTCAATTTTGAAAGATGGAATTATTTTTTTGGAGTAACTTTACTAATGTAGGTACATGATGATTTTTTTTTTTTAATATTTGTTAGAAAAATGGTAAATGCCGATTACCTCGCAACAAGCAGGCCTTTTTAAATTAAATTCAATTTATTAACAGTCACGAGCATTTATATAATGAAACTAAGTCTGATTAAATTAAGACTTTAATATTTAAGTTCACAAAAAAAAACCATGTTCATAAAATCACGCATAAAAGTTAATTAAAAATACATAGACAAAACAATATTTTTTTACAAAGACGGCCAATATGCATGGTAGTAAAAATTTGTAATAAATTTCCCAAAACAAATTGAGAAATATATTTATTTTTTATTTTTCAAGAGTTTTAAATGTGTTTAAAATAAATAAATGTTTCTTTAGTATCAATGAATATTTGGATGATGTAATTGAATAAATTTAAATGTATTAAATGTCAATAACGTAAGCAGTGGACACCATATCTAATGTGTTAACTGTATGTATTTTCTTAACTTTTAATTTTTAATTGATTTTTTTTTTTACTTCTTTTCATTAATGCATTTTTTATTTATTTTTGATCAGACTGTAAGAAATTTCTAGTGGCAATGAGTCTGCCACCATATTGTGTTTACCTTTATTTTATTTAAAAATAATATTTTTCTTTGTATTTTTTTTTTGCACCACAACAGGCCAGATGGCCTAATTACAGTGGTGAATTACATCACAGAGCACCCAGACTTGAGAAAAATCACATTTTTAATTTTTGTGTTCTCACCGAGAATCGAACCCGGAACCTTCCGTGCGTGAGTCAAGCGTCTTGACAACTACACCACGGAGGCCGCCGTGTTTATACGGCGTCATCGCTACAATAGGGAGTTATATGACATCTACGAAGCACCCGATGTGATCAGCTCCATCGACGTAGGGTGCTTGAGGTCGGCTAACAATATAATTAGGACGGCCGACGGCAAACCTATAAAACGCCTAATATTCTCACCATTCCACCTCACCGACGAAGACCAGGAAAGCAAAAAATGAGATAGATGGACTGCTTCAGCGCGGATAAGCAACGTTGGAAGGGGAGAACTTGAGAAGAAGAGCAGCTAACAAATAAAAGTAGAGGAGACTCCTGGATACATTGAAAGCATCCACTAGATACCCGAATCCGTTTTAAAGACTAAATGTCTTTCTTCGGATTCACTCATACAAGCAAGCAATTTTTTTTTTCATAGCGAATTGATTGAATTTCATCCTTTACCAAACAAATTTAGTAAGGAAAAGCACGAACAAATATTTATATTTACAACTTTCAATGTCTCTTTCACTGTCGCTATAAAACCCTCCTCATTGTCTTTAAGGTAGGGACAAGAGACAGTAAAATTAAAATAAATAAATTAATCCTTCACTAAAGTATAATATAAATTCTTCATGGATGCAGCCACGGCCCACGAAGGGGTATTGAGCTTATGATTATGATTACTTAAGAGAGTTCTTTAACTCACACGGACCTCAAATCATCGAGCCACTCCCAAGTCTGTTTCGCACCAGCTAGTTACAAAGAATTCTCAGTACTCGTGTATTACCAAAAACCCTGGCAGTACGCAGGACGATCCTAAAATTTTCAACGAACTACTACAAAATATTTTGATCTAATCATGAAATGTCAGGGAACTTATAAAAGTATTTTATTTTTATTTATTTATTTAACTTTTTGTACATAATGATTATTTGTACATTGGCGGGCTTATTGCCAAATGGCAATTTCTTCCAACCAACCAATAAAATAAAAGTTTTATTTTTATAATTCAAGTTACAGAACATATTCAATAGAAAAAAAAGATTAAAAATTTAAAGATATATAAAAATAGAAATAAACGTATTTGTTTATAAATTACCTTAAATCGAAACTATTACTCAATGGGAAAAAGGAAAAAAAGAGGAAAGAGGAAAAAGGAAAGGAGGAGAGATTAAGGAAGAGAAAGGAGATGTTTCCTCAGACGTGATTTAAACAGAGATAATGTAGTAACATCTTTGATGGTGGATGGGAGATGATTCCACAGTCGAGCCGCATGGACACTATATGAGTTAGAGAAGAAAGAGGAATTGTGTATGGGTATTAAGAGAGTGCCTTGAGAATGAGAACGAAGAGGTAAACCATGAACTGATAAGCGTTGAAATTTTTCACACAGGTATATAGGAGCGTTAGGACTATGAAGTACATTGAACAGAAGTGAGAGGGAGTGATAGTCTCTCCGCTGTCTAATTTTGAGCCAGATATTTGACCTTCAAAGTCAGCATAAGATTCTGGTCATCCAATCCGCTGCGGAAAAAAGGCGTTTTGTGAGTTCTGATGAAAGACATAACTGAGAAATGATTTACGCGGTATTGTTAGATAAGCAACTTTATCGTAATGGCTTAGTTTGTAAGTTTGATATTAACACATTCAAGTGTAGGTATGAATAACAAATGAGTAATACCAAGTTACAGTTACTTCTGACTTAAAATCATATTTCAACCTAATTTTGATACATACACCACACTTTCAACAATCAAACTGAAATGATACGCGCTCCACACTGTAAGTTCAGTTAGTCTTGTATAATTTGCTCTGTGAGAAATCTATTCAACAGGATACTTCTTGATTAAATTATTATATTCTCACATACGGAGAAGTTTGCATTTCAAGGAAACAGAATTTATAATAATTCTGACACAGCGTATATCAAAGCTGTTTTATTCTAAATCAAATACAGTACTGTCAGTACTTTAATTATTACTTCATTTATTTATTAACCTTTCCTTTACTGTTCTAAAAACACCCGCGCATAACGGTGATATGTAGTCACTACAAATTTTAAAAATAAGGGATTTAAAAAGGGAAAAATGGAATATTTATAGAAATTCGCTTTAATTAACCAGAATTTAATTCATAGATGATAACAATTCAAATCAAACATGAAAATACCATTGGGTACCGCTAACGACTCGGGGGAAACGTACACCAGCGCCAACTTCCCGAGATCTACTAAGTAGCAAGTACTGTACTTCGTGAATGGAAATGTAATGGACGTGTAACGCCAGGTGTTATTGGTATACTTTTTACAATATTTGTAATTTATCACTGATTTCCAAAAAGTGCTTTTTTTGTGCCTAATAAGTATTTATTATTTAATAACAAATTATTTCAGTCGATACGTAAATGTGTAATGGAGGAATACTGAAAATCTAAACCCAATATTTATTATATTTATAAAGATATTATAGTTATTGGACGCAATGTGTACTAGCTACACATCACCGCGCACCGGGGAGGGAAGGTTAACAAACTCATTCTGATCATTCACTAAATTCATTTACTGATTTAGTCCATTTCCAATATAAAATTACAACAAAATATACAATAAAAAAACAGTAACATGAAACTAAAAACAAAACTATTTTTTTAAAATTTATTTAAAAATAGAGTACCTACTGTCATTGTGGAAATCGGGTTGATAAATATGAAAAGTGGTTTGATTTCATATCTACGGAACCAGTAGCCTTTTATAACGAGCGTCTTGAGGATGCGGCTGTGGTCCTAGCTTGGACACGTGCTGCGCATGTCTCCGAGAACCTAAACCCAAGTTGCCTCTTCTTTACACGTGCGGGCTCTCACCGTCCTGGAAAACCGTCAATGATGATATTTCAGCTTTATTCGGCGGAACTAAGGAACGCGAGATTGACGTGGGAATGTACGAGAATGCTGGCTGGCGACAGAGTCTCCCAAAATCATCTGGTGATGTCCACAGGCTCCAATTATGAACGGATTTGGAAAAGAAGAGAAAGTTTATGCACTTACTGGCTTAGGCAGTCATTGGCTGGTTTAAGAGGCTACTTTATACACTGTGTAACATTAACCATTTTGCCTACATTTGAACATCTAAATTTTTTAATTCTTCCCTTTGTCGATTTTAGTGAAATGAAAGATCTGAGAGCTTGTAATTGCCTATACTTCCATATTCCTTTCTTTAAGGTATTCTCCATCCCTGTTGTCATTTGTTAATCTGAATGATTCCCGAGGAGGTGAAATCCAGTATATTGTCTACAAACATTTGGACGAACTCAAATATTGTTAAATCATTGAATAGTTTTTTCATCATCATTTCCCTAGCTGCACCTATTGGTGCATAGGGCATTGCATTGTCACTCCAACTGCAGCGTATCTAGATCATTTTGATACGTGTTAGGTAAGGTGATCAGTCTTTCACTTCGGATACCAGTTCAAAAACATTAAAAAACTGCAGTTTATAACCACATATTTTTTTTCATAACTAAGAAAAATTTACGTTCTCTTTATTTACTCAGATACTTCAATTCATTTGTTTAATTTGGCCCCATATTATTCATTTATTCTTGGTAAAATATCAAAACATTCTTGGTCCTTGTCTTAAATAAGTAATATTTTCCTCTATTACTTTCCACTTGGAATACATTATAAATTATCTACATAATATATTTGATGAATTATGAAGGTTTTGTTTATGTAAATAGCAACTCATTTTTAGAGAAGAGTTTAACGAATAATCATTTAAGTTTGTATTATAATTAATATATCGTATTTTTATTATAATGAAATTAGAAAGTGGATATAATGATTTTCAATTGTTCGATTTTTTCCCCTATTTTAATTATAATGTGTAATCACGAGTACGGCCTAAAAAATCATAAATTCTTGATATTACGTTGATCAGACCTTAATTAATTTAAGATGAATTAATGAATAAATAATATTAATCAAAAAATCATTTAATTGGCAAGAACTAAGTATTCAACTGATTTTTAAAATATGTATGTATATTTTTAAATTTATTTGCTCTGGTGAATTAAGTGTTCACTTAATCAAACAAACCTGTTTGGAAAAATGTCCGGTGTTTAATAAGTTGAACAATTAATATTAAAATGTTTCTACCGCTTAAGGCTATTATCAAGTAATTACCAACTCGCATATAAATAAGTTTCCCTTAACTTTTTACCTCCCCAAATGACGTTTCAGAATTCGAGCTTCTATCCCTCATAAACAATACCTTACTTGAATGCGCGTTAAACAATAAAACTTTGTACTAATCGACATAAAATCCTAATTGCTTTATTGCTCGCATTCTCCTGGTGACAATGGAGTATATCTGAAAGCCTCAACTTGAATATACCCCCAGAGCTAGTGAAGCTTCCCCTACTACGCATAGTAGTTTTCAGTAAACTAAAGTGATTAACGATCTGCTCACTGAAATTTCTTTCATTGCCCTGAAACTTTCGGTGAGTCGGGTTAATGTTACTTTCAGGGGCGGTGGAAGCTAGAAGCGGTAAAAGCAAAGGTCTCAACTGACTATTTTGGGTACTTTAGGGTTTTCGAAATGATTTCGTCACTTTTTGAGTCATTCGAAAAATGTTTTTAAGCTTTTACATCTGTATTCTTCAATCTCCAAAACTGTTTATATTTAAATTTTGCTTTTTTAATAATAAAAATTACATGCGGAAAAAGCTTTTTTTTTAATGAAATCATATGTTCCCAAAATACGTTATAAATATAAAATGCTCTCTGTCTTTTTCAACATTTTATTTATTTATTCATACAAATACGTTCGTATTACGAAAAAATATAATAATAACGTATCTTAAATTCTATGAGGCCAAGAACCTTGTTGAGTTGAGATACAACATAGTGGAAAACAGAAGCATGTACGTAATTAAATAAAAGTAAAATTAAAAATTAAATCTTATTACATAAATATATCTATATATTTCAAAGGACATCTGGACAACACGCTTAAAAGTATATAAATCTATGCAATATCTCGCAGAAATCTTCTGCAATGGTCTGTTCCCTTAGACAAAATCCAAACTTTAGTTTTGGAGAAATTAATATGTTCATCCAGGACATTGGACACTCTTGGGGCCACAAGAGAGAAATTCCTCTAAGCAAACTCGGTGCGTGTTTTTGGAATTAAATAGTTCAAATTACAGGAAAACCTCGTACGAGCATTTTGCCAGGATCTACTCTTGTAGCCGCACGAACAGAAATGTGTCAATGACTCTTTATGAAATAAATGAATCATCTCTTCAAACAATTGTCTAAGCAAAAAAAATATTTCATAGTTATTATTATAATACTATCCACAAACATGCGCACAGTTTTTCAAATCTTTAGGAGCAATTTCACTTTGTTTTTTTAAAATATTATAACATACCCCCATTATAACTTAATGATTATGTGACAAAATAACACTTCCTATAGAAATCTTTCTCAGTAATCCATACAATTCACCAGGTCAAAAACCTAGGACATTCAATAGCCGAATGACTTACAGATGATGATGACATGGAATGACCAAAGCGAAGTATAAGTGTAGTGTCTGACGCAATAGCTACATGATTCCTTCACTGCAGTCATAAAGTAAAAATAATTATGTTCAAGTCTTTCGAACTATGGACGAATTAGAGTCAAATTTTCTATACAACGCTTTCGAGTGCAGTACAGTGACGTGTATCGTTACAATATTTGAGTTTGTCCAAATGTTTGTAGATAAAATACTGGATTCACCCCCTCGGGAGTCATTTAGATTAAAAAATTACAACAAGGATGGAGAATACCTTAAATAAGGGAATATGGAAGTCTAGGCATATACAGGGCTTATGATTTGTAATTGGCTGGTTTAAGTGGTCACTTAAGATTAAGTGAATTAAGTGGATTAAGTGAAGATACGTCTAGCTTACTAAGCAATCTTTGACTACCCGCAAACATAATTTGTGTTTTAGATGGATGTATTAGTAAACCATACTCTTTTGTCCACGTTGTCACGCAATTTATTGTATTAGGGATCGATTATATTGCTTCGCTGGTGTTTTCAGGTCTGCAATTAAGATATAGTTGTAAATCATCTGCATAAAGATGATATGAACAATTGAGACAATCTGCTATCGGATTGATAAACAGGGAAAATAGTAATGGTGATAAAATTCCACCTTGAGGTACTCCAGCGGCAATATCAACCCATTCCGATTGATGATCTGGTGTTTTGATGCACTGCTGTCTAGCTCCCTTATATAAGATATTCTCCATCCTTGTTGTAATTTGTTGACGTGTATCGTATTATTGTCTTATATATTATCGATATTCAAATGCATCCAACATAGTTGCAGAAGGAGAAGTTCATGGTGTTGCTGGACTCATGAGACTCCGGGTAGCTGAATCCAAAGAGCGGTTGATGTCGTCAAAGAATCTGTTAAGGCCGGTATGCATTATACTCTAAGGTTAAGCGAGAGATAGGTCAGTTTTTTGTGTTCCTCTCTCAGTGTTAACTTCATTATAAATTTGTTTTATTTTTGTTTAATTCTTATACAAAGTATTTTCTTCATAAACTGATGTATTTTCTTTTTCTTTTATAAAAATCCTTAAGGCTTGCACTCTCCTCCTCGGGGTTTAGAATAAATATTTATTATTATGAACGTTCGTGTCTCGACTTCCTTGAAAGTTTCGTGTTAGGTAGAAACATACATATTTTGTATACTAGATACGTATTACAACAGAGATGGAGAACATTTAAGAGAAGGTAATATAGAAGTCTAGGCATCTACAGGGCTTATGACCTGTCAATGGCTAGTTTATGTGGCCACTTTACACACTGTGTAACATTCACCATTTTGTCCATATTTGAACATCTATATTCCTTCAATTCTTTCATCCGTTGATGTTTGTGAAGTTAAAGAGCCCTGTAGATGCCTATACTTCTATATTACCTTCTCTTAAATGTTCTTCATCTCTGTTGTAATATGTTTATATAAGCAGTTCCCCAGGGAGTTGAATCCAGTCCTTGTCTACATAAATTTGGACAAACTCAAAATACTGTTGAAACTAGATACGTATTTATTAGTTACAAAGGTAATAAACTATTAACACCATCATCATCATTCCTTTTCCCTACCAAATAGTGCAAAGGGCACTGCATTAGTACACCAATCGCAGTGTGTCTTGATAATTTTTGTTACATAAAGCTAAGATGGTTAGTCCTACGCTTCAGGTACCAGTCCAGGGACTATAAATATTCTAGTGAAAAACAGCTTATAAAATAAATATTTCATGCCAACCATGTCGGAAATCGAACTTGAGACCTCTTGCATGGTAGGCAAACGCGCTGATAACTACCTCATGAGGCTGACAATTTACAAATATCAAAATGCAATTTTAAATGAAAACAACTGGTTAACGGGGGTAACCCGGAATATCGCGCTATGATTGGTTAACGAACTATGTTCTTATTGGTTTGCGTGTTTATGGTCAGTCATAGAAAATTCAGGTGTAAAATATTATTATTACTTGTTTGCAATTAAAAGACGGAGTAAGAAGTAGATTTTAAAAAAGGCCTATTTATTCAGGATTATTTCCTGACAACAAAACACTCAAGCTGGAAGAAAATCAAATATAATTTTTGAGATCTAATTTTATTATTTACTATTTTATTAACAAAATATTTTTGGTACGTTTTCTATTTTATAACATAGCACTCAATTCATGAAAACAAACAAAATCCCACATACGCATGGCACCTCACTGGGAGTTTGACCAGGAATCTCAGTACCAGAAGCCAACATTAGCTGTCATACGACCGAAGACACCACTCCATGCATTAATTTCGAAAACAACATATTTTGCTAGTTTTAGTAGCCACTTTACACACTGCATAATATTCACGATTCTGCTGATATTTGAACATCTATGTTCCTTTAATTATTTCATCAGTTGATGTTTTTGAACCAAAAGAGCTGAAATATCGATTTGTGCCGGTGAGATTCATCTGATTGAATTATTTCACCGACATAATAGACAACGCCTTTTAAATTGCTTTGCTTCTTCATGGACCGGGTGGATAAATCAACAGCTGTTGTAATATGTTAATATCAAGGCTTTACTGCCAGAATGCATTAATTCATTAAAACAAATTCCGAAATAAACGCATTTAAAGATTTTTTATTAATTCAACGCATTATTTCTCCCACAATATTCTTTTTATTTATTTTTTAAACTTGGAAAGAGTAATTTTTATTCTAGGCATAGCATTTAGTTTGAAATCAACATATTGCATCTTTATAAAAAAAACATGAAATTTATAAAGACTGCAATACAAAAAAACTGCATATATAAATAGTGTAGCTAGAGATTAAAACAAAAATATAAGTAGATGTGCACACATTAATATATTATAAATCTAGCACATTTGCTGGGATGGAGCGTTCGAATTTGTTTACTACATACAGGAACCTGGTTAAGGTGTTGCATTTTTGCTACCGTGGGTATTTATATTGTTCTGGCGCCAGAACAACTACTGAACCAACCGTGTGCACATGTGATTTCTCATATTGTCATCGCGATTGCAAAAAACGATATTTTGCCATCAATAAGTATTAAGTCTACTGTGTGTATAATTCGTCAAGTGCCCCTTCTCCCTGACATCAAGGTAGGATCTGATCGTGACTGCGCGACAGAAGCACCAGCAATAGAGGTGCCAGAACCCAAAAAAAGGTAGGAATTGCATTCATTGTATTTAGGGTTATGTGGTAAAGTGAACAAAGGATAACGCATCCAGCGAATCAGCAATGTTTCGAGCGTGCACGGCTAACGGGCAAGTGGCGCGACCAATATTATTTATGTTTACGTAACATGATGTATTCTTAAAATATATGTGTATATACATTATATTAATATGACAATGATTATTTAGTTCTTACATTTGATAAGCTTTTTAGCATTTAAAATAAAGTAGTTTTAGTTTTTTCCCCTGTTATTGTTATATAAGCATATAACTACTTTTACTTTAAACAATAAAAACTCCATCTTTGAAAAGGCTGAGCCATGTTAGACGGAGACAATCCCAACTAGAGAACGCTCCTCCGTATTCATTTTGTCATTCATTACTTTTATAAAGATTCCTTGGTTTAAATATGTATTTAAATATGCAATAAATTTATAAATAAATAAATATTTTTGTTTTTATGCATTCTGTCAGTATAGCCTCGATATATTTTGATTTGAATAATATTTTGGTAAGTGTTATTATATATTTGTATATAACCACTTACCGACTTTTTTTGTCTACCGGTTCCGGGACGTATCCGTCTCTTTGTCAGGACACCAAACAAACCAATATACAAAACCCACTATTCACTTTCACCATAATTGTTGTACAAAAATATCAAACCAACACAACATGCATTTTTATAAGCACATGCACTTAAATTATAAAAATATTCTATGTATTTTGGGAAATAATTGAAAAAAGGTAGAGAGGATAAAGGGAGGGGGGTGAGTTTAATAGGTTAAGGGTGACTATTGCAGTGGAGCATCGTATAACATACAATATTGAAAGGTTGTTTAATTTTTGATAAAAGGAACATTATTTTTTTAAACTTTCCTAATGTGAAATATTTCCTTATTTTTTACTTTTAATCCTTTATTATTTGTTTGTACGATTCTTACTTCTGTTTTTATATTAAAGTCATGATTTAAATTAATTATTTGATTGCTTTGATAGTCCGGCTCTTATGTCGGAATTATCATTAAATGTCCCTGACTACCACACTCGTCACACGTCGAGCTCTCTACTTCATGTGACAGCAGTTCTTACGAACTATGCCCAGAACTCTCCCTTTATACGTTTAGCTCGTGAACATAATTTATACTTGCCCCTCATTAATCCGTTTGATTGTCACAAATAAACATTTAAAATAAACCTTTTTTTCTTATACTTAGTTTCTATAATAAAATTTTATTTTACCTTAAATTCTTAATATTTTTAAATTTTTTATATTTTTAACACTTGTGCAATAACATTTACACACATGTCCACCCTCATTTCATAATAACACCCACTTACCCACCCTCTCACACACTTACACTAACACAAACACACTAGCATGTATTGTACGAGTATTAAATGTATTTCGGTGGATATCTGTCATTAATTTTATTCTCTGTATATTTTATTTGTTATTTTTTTTCACATGTATTACTGTTGATATCTCTGGTAAATAAAATTAAAAAAATTGCAAATTTTAGAAATTATTATTGTAAAGACACCTCATATGATTTTTAACGCGAATGTCGAAATTTTTTGATGTTCTTCCAACGTAAACTGAAGGACAAGAATTGCTTTTAATTTAATTTTAATATTTTGGTAATAATTTAATTATTTAGAATCTCGGACATGTAACTTGATCACTCCCGCACCTTACAGAGTTACAAAGTTGGCAATAATAAATCCACTCCTGGCGGCGCCCCATTAACGGGCGACCTGCTCCGTTATATTATCCACATCTGCTTCCTGAAAGTTGGAATTTTCACATTCTGTTTTTCGAACCATTTTTTTTCATTTTCCACGCGCACATGTTTTTCCGGGACACAAAGCGGACCATTTCTGCTCTGCAACTTAATTTTCACAACGCTTCATTGTTGCGCCGGACTCCGCCCGGGCGCGGGCGCCTGCATTAAGTAGCGTTCACACATTATGAACATACGTTTTATTCATACCGTTTTGTGCGATATAACTTTTGATAAAGAACCACGTGCTGCAAATTTATGTTGAAACTTTCCCCTTTTTTTGGTATAACCCAGCAACACATTATTTTCCAAGTTTTCTTTACACCCTTAACATCTCATATAATAACATGAAACATTGTTGTTTTGTTATCCATACTGGCTACTGCATGTTTAACAAATAATGACCTTTGAATTTATTTTATTTAAAAACAATAACACTTTTTAAATGTTTTTATTGTTAATCTTCAAAATCATTCTTATGTTACTTAATTCCACACGTCGATGCGCTTTGTAGCTGCAAGACTGTTTGTGATGTTAGCTATTATATTATATAAATCATATTATTTAAATGTTATCAACTATCAAGTATCTTAATTTAGTAAATGGGGTTTAGAATTTCAACCGTCCATGCGCTCAGTAGCTGCAAGACTTGTTGTTATCTAACTTCTATTTTTATAAACTTGTTTTTAAAAATATCACTTAAACTCTCAACTTCATTGTCAAATGAAAAAAATAAAAAATGCAAATAGGGGCTAGATTTTGTACGGTCTATGCGCTCTATAGCTGCAAGACGTGCTGTAATCTAGCTCCTATATATCATAATTGTTATATATCATAAAAGAGTATAATTTGACATTTCAACCAGAGATTATGTCAACTTTCTAGATTTTCTTAATCGAAACGTTCGTAAAAACAACTATAACATAGAAATGAGCATATTACGATCAACTTAATAAAGTAATCAAAGCAATATTTCATAGATTCTTGTCAGGTCAGTGTAAGTAAGAACGCCAACCGTTTCATGACGTCGCTTCTAAAAAGTGACACACTGATTACAGTCATTTGGCGCGGTATTTGATAAATGTAACTTTAAAAAATCATATCTTTGTAAAAAACGCACAAAAAAAATATATTTACATTTATTTTTTCTTAGTTAAATAGTACGCTAAAAGAAAAAAAAATTTGAAAACATTCGAATTCCTCATTGAGAAAATTTTCTTTCTTGAATTGTTAGGAATCAAATTTACGTCACAGTTTCCCAACTGCGCCACGGCGCAGCGCCTACTTATTGTTAATTAATTATATTTCATTACAAAATACCTTCAATTAACCATCAATGGAACGTGTTTCAAGCTGTTTTAATTTATATGTTTTATCCTAGATAAAAAGTTCGACTACCATATAAACTTTTTTTTAAATTACCCTTTATAAAGTGAATAAAAGGAACGAGATGAATAGCTAGTTGTGTTATCATGTTTTCATGTTCACGTAAAATTATATATTATTCTGTGTTTTATAAAATTATGTTATCTCATTTCAGACTTCAGACAGAATAAAAACTAAACAAATTAGTTTCCATCGTGAAACTCTGAACAAGTGTTATTCCAATTTCACATACAAGCAAATGAAGGAACCGTGTGGGTGTTATTTCTCTTATATGTGTTTTCGTCAAACTGGGCCGCGATTATAAAGCCTATCTTCATTGATACATACCGAGACAGTATACTTAACTAATATTCTATCTCTATCTATCTCAACATCATATGATCGAATCCACCCAATGAATGACTCCGAATATTTAGTCCGCGTTCCTTACTTAAATGAAATTAAAAATAGTTCGCATTAATATTTCAAATGGGCTTCTGTGATAAAAAGTAGCCACTTCAAAGCGAGTATAAACTCCAATAATTCCCAATTCAAGCAAAAAATGATATTTAAAACATTTGTTTTTGACAATTACCAAGACAGTATGCTAACAATTATCTGTATTTATCTATCGAGCGATTACAAAGATAGTTTTTAGAAGTCTCGACACGTACAATCAAGAAGATAATAAAACCGATGGTAAAAATATGATAAATACATTTATTTTTTGTAGTGGTAACATTTTTAAATATGTAAAAAAAAACTGAATCTAGCCACATTATTAGTGCATCTAGGTGTTTGTTTACATAAGTGACAGTTATGTCAGAATACAATTCGACTTCTAGATTAACTTATTTATCGCTTATATTATTAATAGGCTTTTACGAAAAACTTTTTTCTGGTGGCCGTGGTGTAGTGGTTAAGACGCTTGACTCACAAATGGAAGTTCCGGGTTCGATTCCCGGTGAGAACACAAATATTTAATGTGATTTTTCTCAAGCCTGGATGTTCTGCGATGTAATTCACCACTGTAATTGGGCCTCCTGGCCTGTTGTGGTGCAAAAAA